>NC_091821.1:106483117-106505617 GCF_038994185.2 Dermacentor albipictus
ATGTTTTATTCCTATCTCCTAACGTCAAATTTGCGAATCATGAATAATCAGTGTGTACACATCATATCAGATGGGGAGGTATTGCGGTTTTCGTGACGTCGCGTGACAGGCAGGTGAAGTGGGGGGGGGGGGGGGTTGTCGGAAAAAGTTTTGGACTAATCGCGGAGGGCTGATAGCAGAATTGGAATAGAAAAGTTTGGAAGAGTTTTACGTTATAGCGCCCTATGTCTCGTATAAAGCATATCGGTGTGTTAAAATGCGATAGTGGCAAGCAACAATTAGACAGCTTCAATGACGAATATGCTTTGTGTTCTTTCTTTGTTCAACAGCCTCAGTGCGGCCACACTACAGACTGCACCTGATATTTTTTAGGCGTGTAATGCGCTCAGTAAAAGTGGAAAGCATATTAGAATGACGGGACACACATGGCGCACTTCTAACTGGTTAATTCGACTAGCCTAAACCAACCCGCCCAACTAGCTGTGCTGATATTTGTGTTGGCTTCCCGTATGCTGTGTACCTCGGCTCCTTTGTGTTCATGCTTCGGTGGTCCGTTTCGTGCACACAAAGTGCCCGCCTAATATTAATGTCTTCGAAGGCGCATTTAGTATTAGCGGCGAAATTATGGTGTATTGAGAGAGACGCGTTTATGACACTGGTTTCGCACAGTATTTTTTAAAAACTGTGTGAAAAAAGCATTCACTGAAGCTTTGCTGAGAAAGTAAAACAAAGGGTAAGAAAACAAACGGTAAATAATTTTATAGCCGAGCTCCTTTGGTTCATTGTAAGCACTGTGTGCTCACGACTAACATAGCTACGAAGAAAGCCACATAGACGTAATTACGTTAAGTGCAAGATAAAGCGGCCTATGTGTGATAGAAGAATCGTGTACTTACTGTGAGTAAGGACACCTATGGTATCATCAAAGGTCATAGCCTTGATGTTGAGCGAGGCTAGTATAGCCTCTTTGTCAGCCAGCGTGGGATCATCGCTGCTGGGGATCTTTGCAGATAATATGCACACACATGTCGCAAAGGTTGATGTTCACCGCTCGCAAGTCCGCTCGACTCAAGGGGGAGCCCTGGAATTAATAAAACAAGCCGACTGTTGGACAATTTCTCTGTAGAGGCAAACTGCTACCGGTCACTAGAATAATACAACAGCTGCAAGATCGTGAGGGCAAAGACGTGTTGCGTAACGAAACGACCTTTTGTTGGCGAGGGTTTTAGTTGAGCAGGAAATGGACAACGAGCGCGAAGAACCAGGGGCCTAGGAACTCGATATTTTTTTTTATTACAACAACATCAAGCAACGGACATAATGCACGAAATAATGCACGAAACATATAAAATGATTCGATAACTTACGTTAAGGACAGATATTTTCGGCAGGTTCTGAAGCATCTTCCACTCCCTCCTCAGGTAGTCCACATTGCCGACAATGACAACATGCTTGAGTTCGTGGTAGTGAAAGTTGCTGGCACGAAGTGGCATTACTAAGTTACGCAACCCTATTAGTGGAGAATCGGGATCAGCAAACAAACACACAACCACATGGCCGTTGAGCACAGTCATTGCCGCCTGGTTTCGATCCTGCAATAAGAACGAAAAAAAGAATGATCGCCAATCATTCTTTGTAAGAACTGACACCTTGCTGCTACATGAGTTTCGCGATGTAGGGGCACGTTAAGGTAATGAACACAAGCACGCGCATGCGATCACTGAAGCTGCTTTAGCTCGTTTTGTTTTCTTTCTTTTTCCCATACACAGTTTTATGCATAAGACAACTTGGGTTTAACTTGTACAACAGTTCCTAGAAGCATGTAAAAATATCCGTACGTTTGTGCATCTAAAGCAGCTGCTTTATATTTGCTTTGATATCACGAAAAGCTTACAAACTTGCCTTTGTTAGAAATCGGTAGGTTTACATAGAGAGAAAGGCAAAGGAAAGACAGGGAGGATAACCAGAGATTATCTCCGGTTGGCTACCCTGTTCTGGGGGAAGGGAAAGGGGATGCAATAGGTAAGAAAGAAAGAAGGATAAAAAAAGGAAAAAAAAACCTAAGCACACACACGCACGTACACACGAACTATTTCTGTGGGCACTGTCACGCAACCCGCAAAGGCATTCCTAGTCTTACGCAGTGTCACCGTACAGTCCTGCGCCACACAGTGTACTGTCACAATTTGTCAGAAAGTCCCGTGTCTTTCAAGTATCGCAGCAGCGCCTTCATAGCGGATCGCGCTGATGTTCGCGTAGGCCAGGTTCCAAGGATCTTGTCTTCTGTCATTGGGCGCTTGTCCAGTTTGTCTAAGGTGGCTGAGAGGACAGTTCTTTGTAGGTTAAAACGAGAGCACTGACAAAGAAGATGCTCGATCGTTTCGTTGCACCCGCAGAAGTCACACAGTGGGCTGTTGGCCATTCCGATAAGGAAAGGTAGGTTTACATAACATGTGCAACTACCCAAAGGAGTGCACAAAACATTCGATAGGCTTGGTTGGTAATTCGTGCGCTCAGCGTAGGAATGCATTTACCACGTGCCTTGAACGCCAGGGAGATGTGCTACCTGGCGGGGGGGGGGGGGGGGGGGGTATTTTGTAACAGTCCACCTAGTGGACTGTCCATTTCGGCGGCTGCTGATTGGATGCAGCTGTACGAGAGAAAAGGAGACGATCGGCCCTAGCCAGTCAGCAGCGGCCGAAATGGACAGTCCACTAGGTGGACTCTTGCAGAATAACCCCCTCCCCCCCCTGATATTTCTACTCAGGCGTGTCCATCCGCTCACCTCCTCTCGTTATTGCGGTTTTTTTTTGTTGCTCGCTAGCTATGACTGCGAAATTGGTGCGCGGCCTTTCCCGAAATAAAACTGAGTTCTACTCGGAACGTTTGTTTTGCTGTCCACAAATTGGGACTATGTGCTGCGCGGTGGCGATATAGTTCTTCACATTTGGTTTTAACAGTAACATAGTGCTGTTATTTCGCTTCCTAAAATTCACTACAGTAATTCGCTAAGCTACCTTCAGCACCACATATCCCTGCCAGCACAGTCAGCACGCATGTCCTGTGCCGTGCTTCCGGAACTTGCAGAGACGGCGCGGAAAGTATAGTGGCACGTACCAGTATGCAGTCCTCGATGGGGCGCGCCGAGCACCAGTGGAACATTCCAGTGGAGTCGTACTTCATCTCGGTCTTCTCGAAATCCTTCGCCTGATCGTCTGACAGGCCCACCGGGAAGGGCTTCTCGTTCTGCGAGTTCCCGGTGCCATTGGTACCCCGGCTCGTGGGCCTGTGTGGCGGGAAGAGCGAGGGGGGGGGGGGGGGGGGCATGCAGTGCGGGACATTGTTAACCGAGGTTGGGCGGTCGTAACAGTTTGAATTAACACCAGTAATTATAGTACTGCGTGCGAGGTGGGAATTTCAATCAGAGAATCGATAACAATAGTGCATTCCGTAACGAGGCCTTGCAACACCTTTCATCGACGCGTCTGTTTTTGCGGCAGACAGCGAATTATACGCAGGATTTTTTTGACCTGCTTGAAAATTTAAAAATTAGGGCGCTCTTAATGACGGTAACCTTACGGTTACCATTTAATGTCGAGGCTGATAGCCAATGAGCATATTTACGTGCCCAGACTGACGACAACACGCGAACATGTTATTATAAACGATTTGTGAACTGCGCACGGTGTTTTCCGACTCAATGACGCTGAATAAAACAAAACACAGCGCGGTGCTCAAAATTGTCAACAACAACGCATTAAGATGTTATCGACAATTTTGAGGCCCGTACATTATTGAGAAGCTGTTCTGGCGCCCTCTACACGAATTAGAACGTGATCACACGGACAGCATTCGAAGTGTAAGAAGTAGAGCATGTTGGGATGACACTGCAAGTGTTACGAGGTTTTGCGGGAGGAGTGTGCAAAGGTGGTGAGGACATATTTGTATAATAAAGCATCCAGGGGTATGAGTGACACCGGCAGCGTTACGGATGGTGTGACCCGCCCCTGTATCAACTCGCCGCAGTTCCGCGACAGCGTACGTCGCGCACTCACACGCCGGGTGAGCCCACTGCGCCTGCACGTGCTACGCTCGTAAGCGCGTGTAGATGCGTACAGGATTGCACAGCACACTGAGTACCCGCTCTTTCTCTCACGTGTACGCATGGTCCTCTTTGTTACGACGTTTGTCGTTGAGGTTGTGTTGGTGGCACTTGCAACGAATTTCGTCAAAAATGTAGCCGTTTATATCGAAGTTTACACGTTTATCGACGAGTGAAATTAGCCAGCGGTACTCACGCTGCAATTTTGCGCAGACAGTGCGAATATTTTTATTCGGCCTGAATGACACGCAAATGCATTTATGAAAGATTAGGAGGACAAATTATCGAACGCTCGGACTAAATTATGAGGACAAATTGGCCAATCCATCACAACTGTCACGGGCACAACTCGTTGGCTGGTTCCTGCAAGGCTGTGCCCATTTTTTTTTTTTTTTTGCCGATTGTCTGGTTTTCTCTCTCCTCTCGACATTGCAACAACATTGTCTCCTGCCCCGGGTAGATTGTACAGCAACCGCTGAATGAGGGGAACTACGTGGAGCCATGTTGCGCATGTTAAATTATACATTTAAGTAAACATAGAACGAAATATTTGCCGATGAAATTTAGCTACAGAAAGTGTGCTCTCCTGTCCAAGAAAACTTGTCGGTGGTGGATGTACATAACTTTTCAATGAAACATTTGTGTGTATCCTGACGCCACTGCATCGACGAGCTACTGCGAGGACCTACAACGCTGCAGTAAGCCAACGGAGGTGTTGCAGGACCTCTTTATAAGCACTTTCACAAGAGACATAAAGAGAAGCCTAATTTTTTTGTGAAACACGAGAAAATAACTGACAAACAGCGCAGATGCGCCTTTTTAAAAGATATTGTTAAACACAAGCGGTACATTTAAGACAGCTGTACTCAATATGACCAAATTGCATGTTTGACAAAGACAGCAAAAAAAAAAAAAAGGTGGAAGAGGAAGAAAACAAACAAACAAAGAGGCACTTGTAACGAGGAAACGCTGTCTACGCAGGATACTCGGAACGACGAAGGGGTTGGTGACAAAGAAGACAGAGTCACGGCAGAAAAAGGGAAAGACGAATGCCAACGTAAGTGAAGCACAAGAGAGAGAGAGAGAGAGAGAGAGAGAGAGAAAGCTTGCATAAGGTATGCACGCCAGTTAGAAACTATACGCGCACAACTGTACATTTGCACGCACGATCATGCGAATAACTGGCAAGTAGGCACAGCAGATACGCAAGGACTTCTAGAACTACAGGCATGTAGCCGCGTCGCACTGCGCTCGCTCGCACCCAAGGCACTGCTGCCCCAATACGCACTGGCTACAATGTTCATTTCGTTTACACGTAACATTGAGCGAAACATAACCGCTCGCCGAAACGGCCAGTCATTGCCTGTGCACAACCAACTTTTATGTCACCGTTAAAAGTCGAGGCCAATCTTCGGAATAGTATCCCGATCGAAAGCGTAGAGTAGAGGAAGGTGATCCCTTGTCTCTGTCCAACACAAAAGGTTGTTCTTTATTTTTCCGTGATGAAGCTGAGAATTATTCTGATTTCCTGCGAGTAATTAACTCAACAACAGAGCAAAATTCTGTGTTTATGTCGCAAGTGTAGGTTAACAGCGACATCATATCGCCAGGCATAATTTAAACTTTTTTTGAGCATTACAACTGCCCCCCCCCCCCCCCCACACACACACTTAAGGCTAGCATAAATCGCATGCAGTTGTGTTAAACCATGCAACGGAGTTAGGTGAATAAGCGAAAGCCTATGGTATGACAGTGGCTTATATAAAAACAAATGCACGTTATGGGATAAAATTGTTAGTCTAAAATTAAAATGTTCGCTCTACAAGGAAAAAGTATTACGACATTGAGTGAACAAGAAAGAAAAAGAAATGTCGTGAATGCTAATGCGAATGTATTTCAAGCAACGGCGAATTTGATTTGTTGAGACGATTATGTTGACAAGGTGCCGAATCAATATTTCATTTTACCGCCTGACTTATTATTACATCGGTGTGTAAGCACGCACAATACTTTTATACGCGCGTACACACTTAAGTGCTTTCCTCTCGACAGTGCAGGATTTCCATACCCATACGTCATTTTTGTGTGAATCGCGTCAGGTTTTACATCCTGCGACTATTGAGATCTGATGAGTTATCTCTGCTGCCCAATGGGGCAAGGAGTTGCATGTATCGCAATAATTTACCTGATGTCCTTGGAATACAACGAATCCAGCCATCTATCACGGGTTGTCACTTATCAGTGCTTTTCATAAGGTTGCGTCTTCCATTCGGGAAGTTTCAGGTGCCTGGCATGTTTGTTTCAGGAAACATATCTGATTTGCCAGTTAGTTTTTGAAAGACCCTTGCATAAAGCATGCGTATGTGCGGTGAAGATCTATGAGGGAAAAATCACTTATGTAAGTAATTTACGCAAAGCCTTTAGTGGTTCTAGGGCAGAGTAAGACTACGAGGCACCCCAGATTTACGAGAATGCCATTTGCACAAAAATAACATGCCACCCTTTAACTTCGTTACTATGCGGACCTGATACTTGATTGATTCTTTCCATTTATTCAAATAAAGGATAACCCCATGACTTCGATACAAGAAAAGAACTTGGAAATGGGCGCAGTACACATACAGTATTCGACGCCCATTGATCGTTCAAACTCAAGACGCTCTACAATGAGTAGAGCGTCTGCAAAAGAGTCGCTCATCCTTCGTGCTTTCACTTTTTGTTTAGCCTTTTATTTTTACACGCTTGGCTCCCTTATCTAACTAAATTAACTAATTCCACTTTAAAAATACCTGACTGTCTACGTTCTTGTTGTGATCTAAAACTAGGTACATTCGGACAAGGCCAATACCTATTTTTTAAGAGATCAGCAATAGATTAGGTCGTTCGCCCTAGCCTCAGGACCAGCGCTACGGAGCCGCTTTTAATGCGTTAGTAATAGCAGCGTCAAAGTGTGAAAAATGTGTGGGAAGCGTAGAAAATCAGTCACGTGGCGGTGTATGTATATATACATATATATATATATATATATATATATATATATATATATATATATATATATATATATATATATATATATATATATATATATATATATATATATATATATATATATATATATATATATTGAGCGGTCAGTGACAATTTGTCAGAGGCAGGACGTGTGTCGAGTGAGCTGGACAACACCTTCCAATGTGGTGAACACGGTTGAAATCAAGGATCCGGGACACAAATAGTTGCGACTTAATGCTAACGCAATTTTCTCGCATTTACCACTAAATCGCCACTGATTTTTTTCTATTCAGGTAGCCACAACACAAAAGTAGCCATAGAACAACATGGCGCTTAGCACGTGTCAAGTGTTTTTCTTGTGCATGTCTCAAAAATCGAGGACAAACAGTGTCTAATCTAAATAAGGAAACTTAGAATTAAAAAAAAATATATCGGTACAGACACTTAAGACTGCTTACGTGGGGAAGAATGCGAAATCATCATAGTCGCTTTGGTGGAATGTTTTTTTTTTTTTTTATGCGCGTTCCTTGTCTGCGCAAGCACTCGCCTGCGTTTTAGCTGCGCCTCGGTTGAGGCTTAAACGAAAACGCGCCAAGCGTGTCAGCGTGCTCGCTTGCCCGCGAGGAGTTCATAATTAGAAGGATTGCTCAGCGGCGTTCAATTGGGCATTAACGCTTTTTATTTTATACACTCATTTTATACACCAATGACGTGGCGCCCCCTCCTACCCATTGGCTGTGCCGTCACGTGCTAACGACGCACGCACCAGGCCACACGTTTAGTCACCCAAAACCGGTGAAGCCGCTGTGGTGTCGGGAAAGCGTGCTCGTATCGCACCCCGGAAGCCCGGGTCCGATTCCTGTCCGGGCAGAAACGTACTTCACATTCTGTTCTAAGGTGTTAGTTTACAGGATCCTCCATGAAAAATTTGACATCAATCTGAGTATATTTTTAGGTGTTTTCGCTATTTGCCCTCCGCCATTTTTGGTACCATCATGCGGTCACGCCGCCGACTACAACGCGACATTTTCGCGTATTGGGACAGATAATGCTTTAGCGTTAAAAAAAAAAAAAAACTGCCGAGGTGTTGCGTACAGTTGAGGATCAGTTTCTGTCGATTTTATAGGTCACCTTGCACACCAACGTGAACTTTTTCGCCACTAAGTAGCAGGTAAAGTTTACGAACTTTCTCTGCGTTATAAGTCCACAAAGCCGTCGAGCGTGAGCAGACCGATCTCCACGTCAAGTTCTCTCACATCAGCACTACCACAGAGGCCGTCGTAATTTGAATCTTTAGCGGGTGACAGTAATTGCAACGGTTGGTAGCTTTCGGTGTGCAGGGGACGGAGACCCCCATGCGTTTATTGATTGTGTAAGATTAAATAATGACCATCGTAGGATTTAGGCACCGCGTGGGCAAAGAACGCCGTCAAAGTCAATGGGAGAAATGCGCTTTGTGCGCATAGCGGCTGCACCTAGGCGGTGTATCCAATTTGTGCCTTAGCATAACGGTAAGAAATGCCGGGAGGAGCCACTCACGTGTGTTCTGAGTGAGGTGAATCGATCTGCTGAGAAGCTATTAGCACGAATTTCTAAAACTGAAATCAAGCAAGGGCATCACATCGGACTTTCGCTTACCGCTCGGAAAAGTGGAAAGTACTCTTGGAATGACAGCGTTTTCTTGGATCCAGCCCACTGGGGAGCTTATAATAGTTTGATGCCCTGCAACTTTACCGTCGACCATTTCATCTTAGCTCCAGCTGTGGCTTTTCTGTGCCATAATTAAAGGCTAAGATAAGCGGACAGTGAAAGATGAGAAACGCAACCTTACAAGTCCGAGAGATCACCACATTATAAGGAGCAGGAATTTTGTATGTCTCTTAGTGTCCTTTCACTTTCTTCTGTGGGTAGAACTTTGCAAATATTGGTAGTATTTGACTGTCGCTAGTGCGTATCACCTTTTTGTGCTTTTGTTTTCTTGCCCTGCGAAAAGGAGTGGCCGCGGCGCCAAAAATTGTGCCAACCTCTCCTTTCATTTCGCTTTAATTAAAAAAGGACAGCACATGTGTGTGGTGGTGAATGTGAAACTCATACACATAGGTAGCTGATGAGCAATGTACGCCAAAGAGAATGGCTGCTGCTCTCAGCCCTAGTGGCCCACTGTGCATTTCGTTAGCCCCAGCTCACATATTTTCGTTTTGTTATATTCTTATCATAAAGCGAAAAGGCGAATATTGTTTTTCTAGCTTCATTCTCGGCCCCACGAAGCAGAAATTTTGCGTGCTCAGCGCGCATGGAATAGCGTCTTTCTAGTTTCATGCGATTCAAGCATACCAGCCCTATACCATCACCTGTGGGAGGCTTGCAGATTTTACTGAAAGAAAAACGCAGTCTGGGCTAGCAAGAAATTATACATCTTACTATTTTAGCAAGGCTAGCTAACTTTTTTTTCTCGGTGGTTTCTTTCGTAAAATCCAGCATCTGCCGGAAGTTGTTTTCTAAATGACATTTGAGAAACGTATGAACAACGACGCTGATTGCCTGAAGGTGTTGAACGGCGCGCTTACAGAAGAAAACAGCCCGCCAGCATTATTTCTTTAAGAGAGAACGGCAGCTGTTGCCGAAGACGCAATTCTTCGGCAATGGCATATGCTGAGAAAACTAGTATAGCATGTGAAGCTTCAGAAAGCGTTAGCATTGCTGTAACTCTAAAACGCCTTCGATCAGCAGCGGCGCGCTAAGTAAATATCGATATGCACGCGTTAAATTCTAGGCGACTCCTTCAGCGCGCCAACATTTTACTTCAGTGCCTTATGGCGCAGCTTGATTAGCGGGCGCGCGAAATCATGCTAACCTCAACCGATTTTCGAAGTACATGATTCCGTTTATTACACGACCCATCGTCTCTGCTACTCTGAGCGTTGGTTGGCTGTGTTCGGCTGTGGTCTATAGCTTAGATGCAGACTGTGACAAACCTCGTGATCTGTTGCGGCCCTTCTACACCTCGATTTGTTTTTGTAGGCTTTGTGTTATATATGTTACCGTTTCTGTCTAGAGGCTTCGTCCGCGGCCTTTGAATAGGTGGCCCACAGAATGTATACAGCTCGAGCTTTGCTGCAAGGTAGCAGCGGAAACAGCAACCTGCAACCCGCTTTAGAAGTTCAGCGCCGAAACGAAGGTGACCAAAGTCGACTTGGAGTCGTTCAATGATCATCACATTGTATTCCCTGCGCCGCTATACTACGGATGTTAAGAAGGCTCCTCTCCTGTTGTTTTCTTCCAGAGCCTTTGAGAGCCAAGGACGAAGTAGATGACCCATTACAGCACTCGTATATTCAACTTTAGTGTGACTCCCGTGCCGTTTGATTAGTGAAATTTTTTACAGGGTATGCAGATAAACAAGGAAAGCGCACTACACAAATGTTTCTGAATATTACATTTTCGTTAAGTGACGACCAGGAAAAATTAGCGTAAAAAACTGTATTGTTTGTGGTAAAGGGACAGAATTTCCAGATTACGTTGCTTGTAGCTTGTAGAGGCAATACGTTTGAGCTTTTTTTTTTAAATTTTAGCCTTTTTTTTCTTTGGCAAACTGTAAGCGCAGGCGGCAATGCAAGGTTAAGCATTTGCTTTCTCAGCGTTGCATGCAGTGTAGTAGCGCATGCAGCGTAGTGTAGAGACAGTTTCCGGTGTGGCAATTAACGACAGTTCGCTTAAAATGAAAGGGCATTGTCCGCTGTCGTCTAAGGTAAAGTACGCCAATAAAAGAGGCATCCGTATGCCTCGTTTATTATTATTTATTAGTATGACAATAAAAGATGCAGTCTCGGTGCTTGGAAGTTTCAGTTGTGATAGTACGGACCGTACGGGCGGAGAAAAAAAATATGGACAAATGGTTTTCCGCAAAAAGAAACTATCAATGCCAAAAGCATGCGCTACGAGGGCGTGACACCAATAAATGAAGTATGACATTTTTGGAGACTATGTTCTGTCACCGCCAAGGACACTTCAACGCTTGTTAGGACTATGCCCCATATACATTTAAGACGCCCGTGTACGCCAGAGTGTCCCTGCCGGGGCAGAAGCGAGCAAAAGGCACACTTAAAGGCACGCCTAGGAAAATAACTGGGACTTTCGCTTTAGCGTTTCTTTTGTAACTGAGCATCTGATGTTCTCTGTCGTGCTCTCGAGTGCGGCCTCTGCGGACCTTAGCGTGGCGAGACTGCAGAAAGGCATTCGGACAAACAACTGGCCGGAGCGGTTGAGTAAGCATTCATAGCGTGAGCGTCATGCGTGCGTCGCGACCTCTACAGTGCACGTACAAGACAAAATAGAAAGGAGAAAAAAAAACAGGGAAACAAGGAACGAAGGGGCCAGCAAAGGGGCTGGGAGAGGCAGTCAAACGAAGGAGAGATAGATAGAAGAGAGAAGTGAGAAAAGGAAAGCATACATGAGCTTTTTGACCTCATAGGCAAGGTGTAAGCCAGCAAACATGTCGGGCGCAGCCGTCCGCGTGACGTGGGAAGTGTCAGAGACAGGACTGCAAAGAGAGGGGAACATACACAAAAATCTGCTGTGAGGTGGCCGCGCGTGCGTTCGTACAAGGCTGCGCGCGGCGTGGCTGCCGCACACAAACACACGCGCGCGCGCAGTGCGAGTGAGTGCATGTACGCGCTCGCTTCGTCACCGAACGGCCACTGCGAGAAAAAAGAGTGCATCCCAGTGAGGAGAAACAGAGAGAAGCCCGCTTCCTGTCGCGCCATCTCACACACACGCAAGCGACAGTGAAAGTGAATGAGTGAGTGAGTGAAAGTGTGTGGAGAGACGCTCGTGCCGAGAGGTGCGCAAGTTTGAGAAAGGTGGCGGCAGGAACGGAAAAGAAAATTCGAGTGTTCGAGAAAGCGGATGCTGCTGATGCGGTGATTTCAAGAGAGACGGGCGTGCTTCAAGGCATGTGAGAGCGCCCAGTTTGTTTCGGTACCTTTTCTGCGCGCCTTTGCATCGGGAAAGAAACGTGCCTGAAAAGTGCCCTTGAAAAGAAAAATAAAGAGCTTTGCACAGCCAGACAAGATAAATAGTGGCGTCAGTCTTGCATCAATGCGTCGACCACCCGGTAGAGGATGATGGCGAGCAGCGTCCCAAACTTGATAAGGAAAATTACTTTCTCCTCCGCTGGTCTTAACAGGACTCTGCCATTCTCGTGGCGAAATTGGCAAACTTCGTTGAACAAAGATAATTAAAAAGCACGTTTAGGACAATTATCCAGTTTATGTTTCAGTATTAGAATTAATATGACACTGTTTTGGCGAACATGGTAACCAGCGGGGCTTTTGGCTTTAACCTAAAACCCGCAAGGCAGACGACAAGTTGTCGCGGTCATCACCTCGCTAGAACACTTGCACCTGGTTGGTGGAAGGTCTATCCGAGCAACGCCTTACAAGCGTAGTTGTAACTAAACACTCGTCTTAATTTTTGCAATCATACTTGAGCAGATTAAGCATCCACCACTTTGGACAGTGCTTGGTTACCGCGGAAGTCAACAGGACCGCAGGGACTTGAATGTTGAATTTGCTAATAAAATTTGTTTCTGGGCTAGTTGGTTCATGCTGATAAATGAATACTGGTAAGCGCAGTTTTTTGACAGGATAACGAAAACACCGAATCACGGGACAAACACTTGTCCCTTGTGTCGGTGCCTTCTTTGTCCTGTCAAAAAACTGCGCTTATCAGTATTCATTTATGAGTTTAAATTTGCTGCTTTCTTCCAGTGCTTATTTAAATGTAGAATCACGGGAAAGGACATATACAGCAAAGTTACATTGGTCTAACAAGATCAGTTTATGTGGTCCGGTCGCGGTTCTCCAGCCCGATTTGGAATGTTTATGGCTGGTGATCACTCTGTGGCATTTAGAACCTGTGAAACTAGCTAATGTGACGCCTCGAACTGTCCAGGAAAGAGCTCTTGAGTTCTCTCGACATTGAGTAATTCGGTTGGGCTGCACCACACGCCTTTCCCAGCGCACTGGCGATGACTATTCTCCAATGTGAGTAGAGATACCGCAGTCTCTCAACAATGGTATGTACACTGTTGCTTTTTCAAAAGTCGTTACGAATATGCTGAAGTGTTTATGGACACTTCTTTTTTTTTCTTGACCACTTGAAGCGCGAAATGATTTTGCTGTGGCAAGATGAAAATCTGTGTTGAACAAGCACGTCAGGTTGGAAGACGCTTATTAATCACGCATTCTCAAATGAATTGGGCTTTTGCCATTTTGTTCCCAAGCATGACGCCTGTTTTACGCTTCATATTTCCACAACAATGACGCACAGCAGCTGAGCACGCAATAAGTTCACTTACCTGTTTGTAATACAAGAAAGTGACGAAATCAAGAATGCTTGCCTCGCTGATGCAGGGTTTTTCTATTCTTCACTGCCAAATTAACTGTCTGTTGCGCATACTTTATCTCTGTGAATATCATATCTCAGTACAAAGGTAGTACGTATGCCGCTCGTTCAGTGATAGTGACGTTCGTGTTGCAGTGCTTCAAATGGCTGATTACGGTGTGAATAAGCGCCTACGGGCAAGCAACGGCTTACTGCCGTGGCCAGATATGTACTGGCCTTGGTGTCATGAAATCTTTTGGGAATACGGGCCTTGAACTGCCTAAACGTACAGTTATCTCGCCTGAAACTGAGAGGTTTGACTCAGGTGCTGTGCGAAAAGTTGTAGAACTCTCGACTCTACGCGGCGCGTCGAGGTTGCGCCAGAATTCACTCTTCTTTTTTTTTTTTTCTCACACGTGCCGTGATACATGAGGCTTCTTTCCTGATAGTACCAGAGCTCGCATGGACCTGAGAAGAGAGAGCCAAGAAATAGCAACAAGGCATCACGGATGTCAGAGCTTCGCCGTTCTATTTCCTTGCTGCATCCTAGGTGTCGTCGCTGCCAGTTACTGTCAAAGATCGTATGATGATATCCGAATAAATGCGATCCGATTAAGCTGGTCAAAACCTTTAAACAGGCCCTTTACGAAGAAGACCATTAATTACGCATGATTTAGGTCATTCACGTGATGTTTCGTCATTGAAATCAACAAATATGACACGTAGCCTTTATCGACTCCTGCTTCTAGCATGACCCATAGTTTGAACACAAGAAATGTCGCGAGCAGGTCAGTTGTGACACATCCACAAGAACGAGAAGAAATGAAGTTAACTGAAGGGCCCGATTTTTATTAATCATATCATAAGAAGCCAACACGGATACCAAGGACAACGCAGAGGAAATAACTTGTACTTACTAACTGAATAAAAGAAATGATAAATTAATCGAAATTAAAGTGGATGAAAAACAAACTTGCCGCAAGTGGGGAGCGGTACAACGTCTTCGCATTACGCGTGTGGTGCTCTACCGATTGAGCTACCACGGCGCCGTTTTCCCATCCACTTTCCGGGGTATTTATGTGTTTACTATTAGAATTAACCCTGGGGGTGTTAGGCAGCGCCACAACTCGCATTGCAAGCGTAATACGAAGACATGGGATCGTCCCCCCCTGCGGCAAGTTGTTTTTTCATCCACTTTAATTTGCATAAATTTATTATTTCTTTAATTGAATTTGTAAGTACAAGTAATTTCTCCTGTGTTGTCCTTGGTGTCTTTGTTTGTTTGCTACTTATGAGATCCACAAGAAGGCAGACAGATGTTGAGTTAGGGAAGCGTTCTGAAACGACGTATGCAACTCTAACTGGTTCACTTTTGAACTGAGTTTCCTTTGTCTGCTTCACGTGGCCGCCCTTGCGCGTGCTAAGTTCCACCGTGTTATTTGTTGATAAGATTCGTTTGTTTCGCTTTGCATGCCTGTACACGTGACGCGTCAAAAGCGAAGGTATTTCCCGTCGAGCCCCTTAGCACAGCTAACTGACTCGGCAAAGTAGGATGCCTTCACAGGCACAGCAGCTGATTGGCGTGTCGCCGTTTGAATCCGTTCGCAGAAGCTCTAAAGGTGCGTACGTTAACAAGATATACAAGTGAAGCGATCTGACTCTGGAAAGAAGCGAGTCATACGGTCAGGCGAGGCACATTCTGGCGCGGAGCATAGATACAAGCGAAGAACGCGACATAACGAGGCAGAATCGCAAACGAATGGGCCTCGCTTGCTCTGATCGTCAAACATCTCGATATCTCGTAGCCGTGTCGTTTCTACAAAAGAACACCCTGTAACCATTTTGGCACCTCATGCGCGCAGCCTGTGTCGACTCCAAAGCAAGGGACCCGCCGCGGTGGATTAGCGGTGTTGCGCTACTAGGCACGAGGCCGGGGGATCAAAACGCGGTGACCGCATTTTGGTGTGGGCGAAATACAAAAACGCCAGTGTCCCGTGCACGTTAAAGATCTCCTGATGGTCAAACTTAATCCAGAGTCCCCTACTATGGCGTGCCTCATAATCAAATCGCGGTTTTGGCATGTAAAACCCCATAATTCATTCATCATTCTCCAAAGCAATTTGGGAGCAACATGAAAGTGCTGTTTGGCGAGCGAGTAAACATGAACGTCACAGCTGAAGCCTCCGAAATCGGAAGGGAATTTCAAAAAAGACACTGGACAACACTTGTTATGGTACGTTGTACGCGAAGACCTGGGGATAAAAAGAACAGTGGCAGTGTACTCGTGCCATTAGCCTGACTCCGAGCTTTTTTTTTTTTGCACTTGGCAGAGCGACATGGAATAGACCAGCGCTTGCATCCGAATGATATTCACGGTAATTCCGTTGATGCTATGACGACGATCGCTCTTTGTGGTTGTCTGCGTTCTAGTTGGGCGCTCCGTGGCGAGTCAGATGAATCGATTCAGGCTGCGCAAACATATCATGGGTGCGATGACTGAGGCATCAAGGTGTACAGATGGCCAGCTTAGCGCACGCGCAGACACGTCTCTCTGTCGGTGCATGCGACACTCGCCGCAGGGCTTACCTGGCGTAGGATGGGGGAGCAGAGCGTCCTCCGCGCTCGTTGGGCGATGTCAGCGAATTGCTCTGGTCGTGTTTTTTTGTACTTGGCTTTGGCTTCGGTGCAGAGCTCACGCGGTTCTGGTCGTTGTTGTTGCCCACTTGAGGCTGAGTGGCTGATTGTGCACGAAATGCAAGGAGAAAAAAAAGACATCTGAAAGGCCATCCCTGCGCCATTCATTCGAGCTTTTTGGGCAAGCAATAGACGACTGCCCTCCGTCCTCTTACTGTGCCTGGAAAATTTGGACCGTGTCTTCGTAAACGCAAATAGAGGGCTCGTTTTACAAGGATCACGAAGGTCATCCTGACAGCTCTGCAACGTGCATTTCTCGTGCTTCCCCCTCAGTGAAGTGTCTCTAAGAATGAAACTAGAATCTTGTACCTAAGAGAAAAAAAAATGTCGAGCACGCACTAAAAAGAAGATATGCCTGAAACATGTCACATTGGGTTTTGTGTTTCGTGACTAACGCTATGAAATTTGTGGCTGGTTAAGCAGCTTATTTCTTTAACGATAGCAGGGATTTCTTAGATTGAAAGATAATCTGACCAAACAAATATGCGCTCAGTTTTATTGATGATGTAAAACTCAAGAAAACCAAAATCTCTCTGAAGCAAAAATATTCTCAAAGGTGTGTCCTTGACGAAAAATTTTATGCCGAAGAACGGCACTTGTTCACACTACCGACTAATTCAAGATATAATTACAAAATAAGTCAGAACAGCCTAACTCCACGGGTAAAACCAGAGGCGCTATTTAAAAGAATGATGTGAAAGGTATCCTTGGGTTTTACTCGGTAAATTTCAAACCAATCCCTATTGAAAAAAATAAGCGTCAGTGTTCTTGCTATTTTTTTTTTTTGCAGTAATAAGAAATGTGTCTTTGTATGCCGGGATTAGCTTGGTCGATTTATACTTTATACAACGCGCCAGCGCAGTTAAGAAACATGTTTTCAGATACGGGAATGCGGCGTATTACTACTCATGCATAATACGTTCTTTCTTTCGGAAGCCTTAAGAGTCTAGCTACAGTCCAAGGGCCGACAGTTTATCTACACCGCAGTTATGTGGCGTCCTTTGCGAAATATTCGAGCATCGAGCCTGTGCAATAGTAGGTGCAGCAAATATCAGTGCTTCCTAAAAGGAAGGTTTACGCAAGGGGCTTTGAGGGCATCAGCCATACAAAAGGCACCGCCTCAGTCTAACGCTCGCGAACCAAGCCCACAGTTAACTAAGAAACTATTTTTACAGGAGTCGTTAGACAATCTAGTAACGCATAAGCAGGGCATGCACAGCTTCTAGGTGCATTTGGGACATCAGGCAGTTTAGTTGATATAAAAATATGTTGAAGCATGCAAAATGCAGTGAGAAAGAAAAAAAAGGTCATAACAGATAAACGCGAGATCGATGTTGAGCTTAAACAAGGTTGCGAGCATTGAAAAAAAAAATGGCTTCAACAATTACTTTTTTGTTAATCTTTGCTGCCTCGTCGTTTAAAATAGGCAGAAAGCTTAGCGTAGCATGTCGCTGTCTGCCGGGTATCCTAGTATATGGTTCAGCGTGGACCTCGCAAACCCTGTTGAAGCATTCTTACAACAGACATCGCAGCATGCAGCCTAAGGTCTAGCGAGATTCTTCAAGAAACAAGTCTTGCAGGCTAGTTTCTTGTACTATTGGGTTCTACATTGGATGAAACAAAAAAGTTTGTGCTATGCCTAGCAGTATACAAAAAGTAACAAGGAATTGCGGACACGTAGTCCGAAAAACGTGCGAGGCACGGAGTGCTGTCATATACAGCGAATGAACGTACCCGTGTAGGTAAAGCTTTCTTCTTCAACTAGGTGAGTAAAACAAAACAGAACGTGCAAATCAACACAAAAAACGAACAGTTTGCATTTGGTCTTTTAAACACGTTATGCCCAGTATAGGAGAGTGAACACCTCAGATGCTTTATGTCATTCGCCAAATCAAGGGTGCGCAAGTGCGCGTTTACAGTGCAAAGTACGCAAGTAGCTTTGTTGCCTCCAGCTGCTCTACCTGAAAACACCGTAATGAGATGCTCTCGATTAATAATTTTGACTACTTAAGGGCCACCAAATTCTCACAACATGGACGCGTTAGATAATTATTTAGACTATCCATACTTCCTTAACGTCCACCGAATTCCCAATACACAGCCATCGCACCCACATTGTAACGCAGCCGTCGCGGTAGAGAAGCGTACGCGCGACACTATGGTCAGCAGCGGAGCGTCATAGAGGCGGACCCGTGGCGGGTTCGCTGAGCTGTAATGGTGTAACGATTGTATAGTCGAAACCGCGTGTAGCACTTGCGACATAGATTAAATGTGAAAGAGGACTCAACACGTCAATGTTTCGTATCGAGTTCGAATATATTCACATAACAGGCTCTCGCTGAAATGTCCCCAATCAGTTCGGCTGCGCTCAAGGAAGTTCGCGCCAAGTTCTGCCATTCAACACTGCCTTCCTGTGTACGTTCTCTGTTTTTCGCGCTTGCTTCATACAATTGATAAGAATGGAATGGTCATACTCGTCGAATGAACAAGTAAACTTTGCAAGTTTTGGTGCCACCAGCTTGGCCAAAATGCAAGGAGAATACGGCATAGCTCAAGGCGCTTGCTGTTAATGCCGAACTCTGCATATTAGACATTGCCTAGTAGTGCACAACACCAATGTAAGTTTTTGTTAAAGAAGAAAGAGCGCTATAATAAATTTCAGTCCTGTCTTATGCGTTTACGTAAGAAGGCAACAAGGGCAGAAGCAGCTGTTGAAGGTATGACGAACGTGCGGCCTGCGATACATTCAAAACTCGTCGGATTACAAAAGTACCGATCAATCCTCTCACGCAAAGCAATACCGTTTGCACGTACGCAGCTTCAGAAATGGTGTTTCTGTCTTCATATCTTGACGCCTATGACGTTGCAATTTCAGCCATTTGTAGCAAGTCAATGAGCCACAATAGTGCGTGCCGGTTTCATGCAGCAGTAATGCTTTAAGCTAACTGGCCATAAGCATCTGAGGAATTCGTCTCACACAATGAGCAAAATATACTCAGTGCATTCTAAAAAGGGAATATCTTCGTAATGAATTTTCGCTTCAAAGAAAATAGCGCAGAATCTTAAGTTCTCAGTTACGACTAAAACTATCGCCGCATAGCCAGCATAGAACTTGCAAAGCACAAAAACGTGTTCTCTCTTTATTTTTTCATTCGCACTTCTCAGCAGCCAACAAACGGTGAGTAAGGCGCTATAGCAGGTGCAAGTCTTTTCCAGGGCTAGCTTTCTTTGTGTTATTTTTTATGTAAGCAGCATAAATAATAAAGCAAGCAAGTGAAAGAACGTGAGAAATTGACGTCTCTAAGTGCATGTAATATTATATGCGTGCTTTTTTGAGCACATAAGTCATTTCGTTATCCTGTCATTAAGTAGTCAACAATATAGTTCAGCTCATGTGCTCTTTTGCCTTCGGTAACTTGAACGCAAAAGTGCTGCACTGAACATCAGAAGTCTACTCTTACTAATACGAAAAAAAGCACCACGGCTCTATAATGCCCAAATGTCTCTGAACCCTTCTCCCTACCGTAATTTTAATACAACAATAACTAAGAAATGCATGGAGCAAAAGCATGTTTGCTATCCTTTGCTTAGAGTAGTACGACGATGCCACACGAAGATACGAGCACAATTGTCGTTAATAGCCCACCGACTTAGCCACTTATTTGCGAGCAAGTGAAACCGTGTTGCGTGTCCAGATTGCTCTGGTGGTGTTATAAGCTGTACACATATGTAAAAGAAAAAGCTAGATAAAATGAATTTCAGCACACAGAGTCGTCAGAGACGGCACAAGAACACGACTACAGTTGCAACAAGTGATTGTCGATGTGCAAGTGTGAACTAGACAGAAAAACAGCAAAACAAATCAAGTGAGGCTCTAGTACTCTTCACAAGCTAAACTAGAAAAGAACACAAAAGAAATGACAACGTGCCCGATTTTTAGTACACGCCTATAGGCGGGCGGCAGTTCAGAAGCACAGTCAGCATGCAAACTACAGCAGAAGATGTTAGTGAAAGGATGACTACCTCGTAGCTTGACTCTCTTGGGTATTTCGGGTGGTGTGAAAGTGGGAACATTGGAGTTATGCAGACCTTCATCTGTGGATTAGTGAATAAGACAACCACCCACGTTACTAGCGTGCCAGTGGCTCAGTGGTAAGCACTACCGAAGAACAATGCCTGCTGAAAGACGGCAGCAGTTAAAGACAGGACACATGCACATAAAAGCACGCACGATCATGTGACACAGGCTACAGACGGAAAAGAAGTCACAAATAACGGAGAACCTCATAGCCATTTGTACTGGTCTGTTAACGAGAAGATAAACACGCATGCACGTTACCCTATAGGTCCTGTGCGCGCAGCGAAAGTTTAGCCTTAACAGAGAATAGGTAACTTCATTTATTTAGTTAATATAAATGCCCTCCATCTCAGTCTCAACCACCCTTGCCCAAAACGCAGCTCCTGGAGTAGGGTGTTCTCTATCGACGCCGCTGTTTTCCGCGAAGAAGGCTTGTAGGCATCACGAGGGAAAACGGCCGAGATGCAGCGCGTGAGCAGTTTCAGCGCGTTTCCTTCTCTTTTTGATTTGAAGTGACTGCGATAGTAGCTTTCGTCGTAAACAACGGTGGTCGGATGTGCAGTCTCATTGTTTCAAACTATATTCTCCATGACTCTTTGCAAACTACGTGATGTACGCGCGCAGTGGATTCACACAGAAAGCAGCAACAGCATTCGAGATAAGAGCGCGTGTGTACATTATTTTTGTAGAGTGCCATAGGTACATAACGAAGCAAACGTAATTAGGTTTGTATACTGGGATGCATCATGCTTTGTGAGGTTTTTATTCTTTAGGCACTGTTAGAATCGATGTCCTCTTAAAGCGCCTATTCACGCGCGCAAACTTGAATTAATAATCTAGAAGAAGGGTGCATTCTTTGACGCGTGAAGTTCGTGTGGCGTGCAATGGGAATGGCTAC
This sequence comes from Dermacentor albipictus, assembly GCF_038994185.2. NCBI lineage: Eukaryota > Metazoa > Arthropoda > Arachnida > Ixodida > Ixodidae > Dermacentor > Dermacentor albipictus. The sequence continues at coordinate 106,504,283 of NC_091821.1, forward strand.
TTGGGCTTATAAGAAATTATAGTGCTGATTAAATAGACTGCCATTGGTCGCGGTTTTAGATTTTGGATAAATTATAACGGTGCAGAATGACCTACGAAGTCGAGTGGTATCGTAATGGGGTCACCCTCAGTCGAGCTGCATAGTCCTTCAGGAATCTGGCGCACCGTCTATGGCTGATTCATTGGCAAATAAATATATTTGGACATAATTTCTAGTCAAGCTATAGAACACTGCGCGAACATATTCTGCATAGCATGAAACACCAAAAATTATTAGCCTGACATTTTTAGGCACGTAATATAGTCACTCGTCATTAGGTAATGCGTCTAAGAGCTGAACTTGGTAAGTCACGTCCCTACTGTTTTATATGCGCGCTGCTCTTCTGGGTATTGACAGCGTACGTGCTCACTTCGTTTATGTTCGCATTCCGATAGTTTCTGCGGAGTGAGACATACTCATCGGCAAATTTATTCACGTCCTCGACCATGCTAAACACGCGGCTGTTACGTAGGTGAAATATATACGCATTGCCACGGCAACAGTGTTGTTCTGGTCCTCCGCAATATATATTTTTCTTTCTTTTTTTGCCTAGGCAGTTTTTTTTATTGTACTCAAGAGCTCTGCGGGGCGGTCAGCTATACTAATTACGGTATTAGCTAAATGGCAATAAAGCACGGGGCGTAGACTGGGCGGTGCGGAACCAGTAGCGAAGGAGACAACTTTGACAGAAACGCTAGGCCAGTATGTGGCATGCTAGAGAACGTAACAAGTGGCGAAGTGCCGTGGCAGAGCGCATGTCGTACAAACCAGGCTGGAGGTGAGAGAGAAGGCATGCATTCATACACAAACAGGCAGACATTTGCATGCGGACACGCCAAATAATTACGGACGTGCACGTGAGGAAGTGAGAGACATGCTACGTTGACAGGAAGGCATGCGTTTGGCAAGCAACAGAGTTACGTCACATTTACACGTCGAAATACAATTACAGCGAAACGCTGCTTGACTGCACTTTTGTCGTCAGACAGAACTTCGAGGGAGCGCAAGCGCAGACATGGTTTGACAAAGGATGGGCATTTTGCCGAAAATGACTATTATACCGACGTATCGATTCAGTACTTGACAACAAACGGTAAAATTTGAAACTTCAGTTCAAAATTTTCTTGTCGTGTTTGTGTTGTACAGCGTAAATGTGATTGCTGCTCGCGCATAATTAACTGCAAGCCCATCTACAGGAACTGATCGCTGTGCGGTGATTATATTTGCTGCGATATTTCTTTACCGCGTGAATCTGGTGGAAATGTTTTTATAAGCAGTTTATAGAAGCTCCGAATT
>NC_091821.1:106508117-106690617 GCF_038994185.2 Dermacentor albipictus
TTGCGATACGGTGTGCCAATGCATTGCTTGAATGCTAATCGCATTAACGTCGGAATTCATCGTGAGATGAGTTTTGTCCGATTTTTTTTTTTACCTACCTGCTCTGTTGCACTGGCACATCTTTAGAAGGAGAAACACGTGGCCATAAAGTACGGCATCGTGTTAAATGAAAGCGCTAGCGGTACGAGTTCAAGCTCTTGATGCCTTTCGTGGTTCATTCTGTGCCCAGAGCTCGACAATTTCAACGTGCAAAAAGCGTACGACTGAGAAAATGGTGCGCGTCAAGCGAAGATAAAATTATTTAAGCGTGATCATGTACCCTCTGGTAAATACAGTCTAGCTCTTATTACTTTTTTCGACGATTGCTCGCACAGACAACTAAACGGTATCATTTTGTGAATTGGAATTGAAATAGAAAGCGATTTCGTTTCAGAGATTATCAGACGTGATGAACAGAATTCGAAGTGGCAAATACTCGGAGAAGCAGCCTTGAGCCCCAAATGAACATAAATAAATTTCGCGCACTCACTTGAACTCCTTCTAAAGAAGTGAGAAAAAGTATTGCAGTACATTTTATAAATAAAACAGCTTTACCACACATTCGTGAAATTTTTCAGCTGCCCGCTCGTTTGTCGGAAACGCAAGAACAAGACGTTTGTACATATTTTGGCAATTTCATTAAACGGAGCGCAACGAGAAACAAAAGAAATAAGATGCTCACACAACTGAAGTTGTGTTGAGCTTGTAATACATACTTTTGCCTTTTCAAAGTAAACAACATAGTGCACAATGCATGAAGCGACAAGCAAGCATTTCATGTCAAGGGTAGAAGAGCAGATTCAGTGTGTTTTTCAGCTCCCAGATAGGGCGGTGCATAAAGCGGTTTTGCCAAGACAGTCAGTGTTCATCGTGGCAGCTGAAGCACAGCGAGTGTGACCGTACAGAAAGCTCACGCAAAGCGGGGCGCACATTTATGACCACCTGTTCATTCACTGCCAGGGCAAAAAAGCGGCGCTCGAACACTCAGCCTAAGGATTTGTTTCAAACACAGGTGGAACACTGCCGTGGGCGAGATGTGCTTTACGATCACGGCGCTTCGTAGCAAACACTTAGCCGCTTAGCAACGAACAAACAAACAAAAAGAACAACACTCAGAAGCTTTGTCCTCGCCCAACCTGGATTGTGACGCTGACTGTTGGCTGAATGAAAGCTGTGCCAACATTTCAAAACACTTACGATTCTTGCACTTGCACTTCTTGATGAGCTTTTCATCTTTGATGTCTTCGTGGCAGTTTTTGCAGTAAAACCATGCCCTAGGAAAGACAAAACAAAATTTAAATCAGCCTTTAACGGTCAGTAAGAAAGATATCACTGATGGTGAGAGAGAGGGAAAAAAACAGCAATCTCGTTACCTTTTCACTTCGTCTGCAGACTGAGCAATAAAAAACCCCTGAGTGTTAAGAGTAATCTTTATTTTTTTCTTGGGATTGATGGCAATCTTGGAATCCGAACCTTCATCAACAGCCACCTCAATGGCCAAAAGTAGCAGTTTTAATTTCACAAAGCAAAGCCTGAAAAAGCAACAGACGTGTTTCCATCAGGCACAAAGGACGGCAACAGCAATTAAAGCAGCTGAAGCAAAGGGCTCTGCTCCAGTTTTTGAAAATGACCATTGAAGGTTACTACACTAGTATAGTATATTACAACGTAACCAAGGCGCAAAAAGGAAGTAAAAGTCAGCATTGTAGTTTTAAACCACCTTATAACCTCATAACGGATGAGCAAAACGAGAACAAGGTGAAAGCAGGAGCCTGCTTTCACCTTGTTTTCGTTTTGCTCATCGTCTTGAATTTCCATCTCCCGCCTTCCCCGTGTTTTCCCTCGATCTCTCATGACCGCTAATAGAGCCTCGCGAATTTGTCGGCAAGAGGCGCATGGTGGGCTCGAGTATAGAAATCGAAACGTCGCAATGTGATGCTTGCCCTCTTCCCCCTTACCCTTTGCCCTGCTGAAGCGGTGGTAGAAAAAAAAAAACCACGTGTGCGCCGTGGTTAAACCAGTACAACGTCATCCTCCGTCATTCAGATGTTCTAAAGCTTACTACTGGTGGCCGTATCCAATCATTTACACGGCGCCCTTACGCAGGAATCCACATGACATAGCTTCCGACCAACACACTGGGGCCACCAAGTGCACTGAATAAAACTCACTGCGATGTACGGGAATAGAACAACGCATTCGTTCTTTTTTGGTAAACGCGAAATCTTCGCCGCAGTGAAGGAATGAAGTAAGTTAATGACGATGCAAACGCTCGTGGCGAAGATTGACATGCTCACTCCAGTATCCAATGCAGGAAAAAATTATCTAAAATAGAGTAAACGAGTCAATAAGTGCTTACTCTGCTGCCTGAGGAAAGGTCATGCCTGTAAAAGAGGCGGATAAGCTCTCGGTGTACATCTCCATTCCTGTGCCACACAGATAATCGTTTTGCCATGCGGGCATGTCAGGAGACTGAAAAACAAAGTGAGATAGGAGGTTTCATCGCGGTTCTACAAGACCATCCTAAATATTCCGTTTTGTTTTGTGTGGGAGCCGAGCCCATACTTTCTTTTGCAAACAGCGCGAATAACGGGACACAGAAAGAGGCACACGACACAGACGCTGTGTCGTGTGTCTCTTTCGGCGCGTGTGTCGTGTGCCTCTTTCTGTGTCCCGTTATTCGCGCTGTTTGCAAGAGAATTTGTGCATACCAACAAGCCCGCCTAGCCACTAATCTGAAGCCGATACTTGTTTCACTTATCCAACACCCTAAAGGTGGCCTCAGAGCACCTCTGAACTTTATGCATACCACAGTTAAGGAGCGAGAGAAGGATGTGATTTTGCATGCTACTTCCGGAGTGAAAGGCCGAACCCATATAGAAAGAAAGACGGAGCACAGGGTTAGAAACAAAGTACCGTAGGAGGAGACACACCGCCCAGGATGCCAGCTATCCCACAACTGCTGTTTTCTGCTCAGCTAAGAAAAATAATTAAACAACGTGCACTGAAAATGTCCCGTCTCCAAACGAACTCACTTGCACAAAGCTCTACGCCCGCCCGATAAAGCAACGAGACGTGACACCGAATGCAAGCACTACTCTACCCCACAAAAAGGCTGCCCGCTTCTACCTACAATTCAGTCCAGCTACGCGCTACGCCTCGTTATCACCAACGCACTCACTCACACCAAATAGTTTCTTGAAGAAGCTGACTTCCTGCAATTAACGTTAGAAGGAAAGCACAAGTGAAATCCTCAAGAGCTGATCACATTTAATAAAGAACAATAAACAACGCTCCCTGACAAGCGGTTCAATTGCGATTACATTGCGAAGTACAAATGCGAGTTACCAAATAAAATAAGTCTGCGCCTATGCTACAGTATCACGCAAAGATGTTCACTGAATGGTATTCCTTTGAATACCATTCACAGCCTGCATATGGCATTGAGATGGTTCTTGTGAGATGCAGAAAGAAAAACCCACTGCACCGTGGCACCAAAATGCAAACAAAATACGTAAGCATTCGCTAGTATAACGGGAATAAAAAAAACACGTGTAGCAGATTGCCTTTAGAGAAACCTTATTGTGCTACGCAGGCTCGGTGGACATAAAAACAGAGTGGTTCATCTAATTGAAAGCCTTCAAAGAAAAGCTGCTTTTCGGAAATCACCGCCCTTCCACACACACAGAAACACACACACACACACACACACACACACACACACACACACACACACACACACACACACACACACACGCACACGCACACGCACACACACACACACACACACACACACACACACACACACACACACATCCCTGAGCGTAAACATGAGTAAATTCCATGCGTATCATTCTTCATTTCTTTTTTTTTCTTTCTTGCGGAAAATAAACACATGATTTATGAGCGCAATTAAAATGGAGCGAAGTCGGGCGACTCACCGTTTTGTAGGATCTCATAGCAAACAGGTTGGCCATCATGGTTGAAAAACCAGGGGCCAGGCAGCTTTGTGCAATGAAGCCGAGTTTCAGCTCCGACACGCATATCACGTCATCTCCCCGTTTCCAGTTCCAACTGGGGATATTTAGCAAGTAAGCCTGCAAAATGAAAAAAAAAGAAGAGAGAATGTCGTTTCTCGCGCCTTAGATTTTTTTCTTTTTTGTACGAAGATATTGTACTTCGATTACACTGAACAGCAGTTGCTAACCCGCTGGATAACTCCTTTTCTTTCGTCAATATTCGAACTGCGCGTAGCACGCTTTGTGACAATCTTAATCGTTGGTAATTATCCGTCCCATGAGGAGGCTTACGGTTTCCTGGTTTTTATTTTTTGCGATCTTAGCTAATGTTTATTTGTGTTTATATTTAGAAATCGTTGCATTTCCAGCCGTTGTTTTCTGGAAATGACGAAAGGCGGTGACTATAAGCGGTAAAAAATACGCACACTGAAAAATTCTAAAGGGCTATACCACAGGAGATCAACAGCGTTTAGCGATCAATGTAGAAAGTTCGAAAGCATGCATCCACTCGAGCTGAGCACTCTTTAGGGTCTTCAGAGGAGAAGAGTCGTTGCTTTTTTTTGCCTTTATGATGCGCCGTTGCCGCGATGACAGCGTTGCGACAACGTTGCCCCCCTCACGCATCACAACTATTTGCAGAAAATACGTCAAGGCCGAAACGTTTCCGTGTTTTCAAGCGAAGCTTTCTTTGGGAACCATCCCACACTATGATGACCGTAACTAGAAGGTGCTACTGTTCTGACGAATAGCTAACACTCAGAATAGCACTACCATCTTTACAGCGCTTACAGGTGCCTTGGCTGCTGGCCTCGTTTTTTACGGAATTACGCAGTGATAAAGCAAACGATACCAAAATATCCTCACTGTCACAAATATACTTCATCAAAAGCACAATTCCTTTAATAAAGCTTTTTATGCTTACTTTCCTAAGGTTCGAGGTTGGGCGCATCTCCTTCGTCGCTATTTCGCCGAGAGAAGTGCAATTTACTCCAGGATCGACTCGCTCTAGTCGCAACGCCGACACTGGATACAGTGTCATGGCAGAGGGGGCCGCTCCCGAAGAGAGTATAATGCGTGGTCACGTGGGTCACGTGGTGAGGGTCTTCGCGCCCTGCCATCTTCACTGGTGGGCAGGTAATCACTATCGCGCAATAACGCTCTGCATAATATAATCAATTGCACGCTTCCCCCTCCTCGCCACGCCCTTTCTTTAACCGCTTCGCTTCTCTGATTCCATCACGTGGTTGGACCTGCATCATTTTTTTCACTTTTAACCACATTCGCAATTTTCGTTACCAGGGGACGTTTTTCTCTGTTCTTCCGGAAAGTCAGAATCCTACTTGTCAGGGACGTTTTACCAGAAACCGTGAGCGGCAGAAACGACACTAGTACAGTGGAGTTGAAATATAATTGATGACACGTTCTGCTTGAATAGGCTCAATTTTTTAAATGAAACATTAGTGTCGAGACTAAGTAATGAGAATAAGCTAGGGAAAAGTTGTGACGCAGAAAGTATCTCTTCATTTCAGATAAATCATTTAACCACAACGTAGCAACTGCAACTGCAAAAAAAGTAAAAAAAGACGCTTTATTTTGTAAGTGAAGAGCATATCTCCGCCAGTTGCACTGGAATTGATTCTCGATAACGTGAGCACGCTCAATCGGCTACATTTCCAATATCACAAGCACAAAGTGGGGCAACAAATTCAAGACCCGGTAAAATGCGCACCTTGTTGTGATACTGCATCAACTGAATGATGACCCTGATGTCATCAGAATAGTTTTTAATGGAGATGACTCTCATGATGTTGGCAGCGTCTTCTGCATCCGGGTCCTGACAGTACTTGTTTGCCAGCACCAAACATGCATCTGCCTCATGGACCTGCGAATCAAGGTTTGAAAGCCTGTCAGTTGACCCGTTCCCCTAAACCAGTGATGCGGCACGTGTTACACTTTATGTGTGAGATGACATGATTGACTCGGCGTATTTGGATTGGTTTATAAGCGCTTTATTTTTAAGAGGTGCTGGTGCCCATACAGAGCTACTCCTTGAGGCATAGTATCAGTAAAACACGACTAAAATACCCGGGGCTGCGCAACAAACGAAGCACTCACAGATGCGTGGTATAGTCACAGAGAAGTTGCACCTATTAATGACCCCCATCAGTCAATCATCACGACGTTTACATACATATAGAGAAACCGAAAAGATATCGCAATACAAGGTCTGTAGATGTACCTTGACTCGTTGCAAGTCAATTGGATTCATGACGCTGCCTTGAAAGAACTCCACTGTTGTAAAATGCCTTTTTATCAGACCTTCCAGCTCGAGGTCAGGAGGTTTTCTGCAAGCGAGAAAAACCGACAGTGCCAGCACTGTTAGATTATGTTAAAGGCGATATGGGCAGGCTGAGCGAGTGTGATTGGATATCGTGGAAAGAACAAACCAAGTGTGTTTCATCTTTCTTTCGCTATGTTTCTCTGCTGCACGTGAGTTACGGTTCATCTTCCATAACTGTTCCCGCCAAAAATCGACCAGTCTGTTGATTTCACTTAAGTCGATCTTGAGCTTACCATAGCAGCTGTTTCGCTAAAGGAAGGACTTTGAGGCGAAGACAGTTGGCTACGATGAGGCATAAAATAACGCACATTGTCCTCAATTCACCGCTTACGAATCAGAAGGTTTTCAAACATAGCAGAAAACTAAAGAAAAATAACGCGAGAAACATTATTACCTATTTTGTGACGCACAAAGTACAAAACATCTGCAGAGTGTGACTCACTCTTACAATGTGACCACTTACTATAATGCAAGTGTTTCACAATCAGTGTGCGGACTGCCGGAAAGAGGCGACAGGATCAGACTTACCTGTGTAAAAAAACTACCTCTACATCTACATCTTCTCGGTCCTCATGGAGGAAATCTTTCAAGAAGTGGGACACAGATTCATAGGTGATGTGTCCACACACGACAATGTGCCTGTAAGCAAGAATGATAGTCTGTGCTGTAAACAGCACAAGTCTTTTGCATACATTCAAGGAGCACAGGACCGTAAAAATGCTAATAGTTATCTGCGCCTTGAGAAAGCTAAAGAAAGTTTCCTATGAAGATGTTTACGATAACTCCAGCATTCTTACGGCATAGGGAGATGGTGGGAGGGGGGGGGGCGTGAGGGGTACGTTTGAATGACAGTGTTCGTGATCAAAATGCACAAACAAAACAGTATTTGAGAGATTTTTTTCTGTAATAATAAACGACGCATAAAAAAACGGTAAAGAGGAAACGATAGAATTTACACATAAGGCAATAAAGGCTATATTTACGTTTATATGTTTGCGTTAAGGCTGATGTCATTAGGTCCCTAACATTCATTCTCTTCTGCCGCATGCTCAGGAAAAAAATCATTAACAATATTTGAGCATCGATGGATATCAGAGGTATACTTTGCTGGCAGCAGAGCAAAACCATGGGAGCAATGCAGGAGAGGTTGAATAAATTTTGGTTGTGTTGTTTCAGACTTGTATCTCAACAAATTAAAGTGGTTACATTCCCATGACTTTACTTTAATCCGCCACATAATCGTACAGCGATGGTGATATAACTAAGCTCCGAAAAAAAAAAGTAGGAAAAACTGATATGAATGGCAGACCAACACTGTCGTGAGCTGTCCTTTGTATAGAAATGAAAACAACTTCTATGTACACGTAAGCAATGATGTCAGAAAAATTCACAGTAGACACGGCAGGCAATCTTAAAAGCCAACAGCAAACTGGCCCAGACAGCACCTTGTACAGCCTGCTGCAGATGGCACACAACACAGCCTGGCAGCACACAAAACTTGGTTTCATTTGATGCCACGAAAAACACTTGTAAATAACGAAGGTCAAAGCACCAAACATGCAACGTTTATTTCCATTGTGTCTAAAAACAAAAACAAAAGAGGAAAAGACGTGCAGGCGTGCAGGTGAGGACATGCAGCGAGCAGCAACTACGAACATCGCGGGAACTACGGTGGAGCCTGAATGTTCACGGGGAATATCGCTTCTGTTACTTTTGTAATTTGTTGGTTATTTTCTACATAATTAAGTCAGACGTCTTGAGAACCATTTACGCTCTTTGTCTGGAAGGCGCGGCTGAATCACTTTGACGTTTTTTCGTTCCCAGTCTACGAGACAGCACGTCGACCGAGCCTTTAGATAGTGGAATAGCATGCTAGCAGGAGAGCTGCGCTAAGCTATAGCACACACTACGTATTACTCTCCTGCTAATTGTTTTACGACGTTATCGTGACTTGCGAGTCAGGAGGCGCAGTACGGACACTCCTTCACGAATAGAACACTCGGCTGCAAGGTTCTCGTCAACACTCGTTATGCCTTTGACGCATGCATTTAATGGAGCTTTGTTGGCTCAGAGCCTGCGTGATACCAAGTGACTAATATATGTGTTCACCATGCGCAATCATTAGCCTGCTTTTTAGTGGTCGAGTAAAGAAACAGGCGTTATGCGACGCGGTGTTAGGACTGGCTGAAACATTAATAACGGACTTCACAAGTCCGCATAAATAAGGGTGCTCATAGAGACCATGCAGGGGAAGTTCGGCAGTCGAAAAACGAAAAACTACTACGGATTAGGGTTAGAGAAAGAGAGAAAGAGAGAGAAAGAAACTACATTTCTACCAGTGCCACAAAATACACGTTACCTTCGTCCTCTTTCTGACTTGAATGTTCCACCGTACTTTGGCCTTGAACCAATTAGGTCTATGATCTCCGGTATACAGCTAGCGAACACGGCCTATCGCAACAGCCGGACAGCAAAAGGAGGAAAAAAAAGAGAGAGAGGGAGAGACGGGGAAAGATGAGGGAAAGACAGGAAAGAGAAAGAGATAGAAAGAGGCACTCAACCAGCACCAGGCAATGCCTGTCCGAGACAGCAATGCACTGAACCCACAAAGAATTCCTCGGTTCCTGTCCTGCTCTGAACAGCCTCGCCGCAGAAAAAGAACTTAAAGCCGCTTTTAGCGGAAAAAAGGGGGGGGGCCAGGAAAGAAAGAAAAGACAAAAAGTAGAAATTCTCAACACATGCTTGAACAGCCAGCACAAGCAAAAATTTATTTTCTTTCTCTTAGTTTTCGTTTCCTTCTTTATTTTATTTTGTTTTTGCGGTGGAATCATCATGCGCGATAACTTCAAGAAGCACCGTTGCTCGGAGTCGTTGATTAGTTGAACCTGCAGCAAGATTCTTCGCACATAGATGCATGTTGTCGCTGTTTAGCTGCTTCGCGTAGTAGCGACCGCACCTGGCACTACCTGCTGCTGGTTTTAAAGGAGGAGCAAAAGAAGCACCCGCCATATACGCCGGCAAAGGATGAAGGAGGCATTCACAGACTGCAGGGTAGGAAGCTCAGACGAAAGGGTTAAAGTAAGCTAATCGCTTGTCACGACACGTAAGCACGCACACATACAAAAAGGTCCTACTGAGAAGATCCGGAAATCACCGAGACAAACTTTCTTAATAGGAGAAAAACCACATTAAATAATTAAAGAAAAAGCAAAGGTAACGAGCTCTCAAGGCCTAAAGCCCAGTAAATAGTTGATATCATACGCACCAGTCTGTGCGGCAAATAACAGTGCCTGATGCTACCTGAGTGCCTCCTGCGCTGCACGAAAGCTACAAATAGTTCGTAGAGCGAGGCTTGACCTGAACGAGACAAGACTGGTCAAGCGCACTCGTGTCGGAAATGTAGTCGTTTATTTCTAGAACGAAAAATCGCTCACCAATCTCCCTCCCAGAAAAAAAAAGAAAGCAAGAAGTACAGGGCAGCTGAAGCGGTAAACAAGCTAGTCGCGAGATTACGTTGCCAAAGACTGTGCAGCGGTTGGCAGGCGCCTGCGCTGATGTTTTTGTGACGAAGGATCATCCTTGGCCAGCGCTGTTGTCCGGCATCATTAAACGGCCGTCTGAGTGAGAAGCCGCGGTGTGTATGGCTGAGGGCGCGGCGTGTTGTCGAGGGTCGGATAGCCGGGGCCTGGAACCTGTACCGCCGCCACAAGCGTGTTTCATTGTCCCCCGCGGGCAGCGTGCCACACAGCCCAATGTGCAAAGTGACGACACCAGATGCGGCTCGCAACGATGAACGCCTTCTGGCCAGCAACCAACCACTAAGCCGTGCAGGGCAACAAGGCATGCATGAAGAGAGAGAGAGAGAGAGAGAGGCACAATACTGACGACGAACGACGCAGGACGACGGCCAAAGAAAACATCAACAAAACAGGAAGATAGAAACAAACAAACAAACTGTGGCAGGAAGAAACCAAAGGTGAGCCACACGTCACACGTCGCATGAGACCTGCCGATGTGTGAATAAACGGCACAACATGGTCAAGTCACCCGCACTGTACCTTTTCCCATGCTCCCGCCTGTACTCGCCGCCATATTTGGGCCTAGTCCCTATCAACTCTAGTATCTCAGGAATGCAACTGGCAAACACGGCCTACGAGAATAGAAAAAGAGAAAGAAAAAGAAAACACAACAAAACAAACAGACTGGTGGTCGCTGACGTGCGACGCTCTTCATTAAGCATGCTCGAAAATGTGTTCCCCTTCTTGGAGCGCATTCTTCAACTTCTGCACAAACAACCCGAAAAGTGCACTCCACACACCAAGTCAGCTATCCGCGATGTGGGCGAAGCGGTTAAACCCTGTGTTTTAGAGCATCTCGGTGGCGCCTTGTCCCACTCGAGCAAGACACAACTGTAGTTATTTGAAATCGCTCAAAACAATACATGTGGTTAGTCTTGTACAAGTGCTAGGCTATGGTGCGTGCTGCCCTTATTACGAAGCACACTTTAAAGAACTGCGCTTACCGAAGCGCTGCCAGCAGCAGGAAGCCATCAGAAACGTTTGCTGAGAACCTACGGTGTTTTCTACAGACAGTCGTACGCTAGTAAACTGGTTAAACAACACATGCGCACAACAACGATGCTTGTGCAATGTCCACTTTTTAAAGAAAAAGAGAAAAGTAATGATAGCAAAAAAGGACATTTTTTGTGTAATAGGATGGAATTTAAAAAGTGATCAATGGCTTTAACAAGAGCAGTACTGTTTACTACAGTACAATACGATAAAGCTAGCACTTTAGGAATTTTAACTAAACACAGAGAAAGACAGGAGCGAGAAGAGCATTCGCACCAGACTCCACTCACATCTACGGGTCATCATCTTAATGTGCAAACAAAATTAATTTATCAGGCTGAACCTACGTCCGTAATTCAAGCCTGCAGCAACTCAGTCGCCGGCCACATTAATTTCCCTAGACAAGCTTCAGACGTGCGACCTTTGACATTGTGTAGTAAGTGCAGCAGGCTCCGAAATGTGAGTGAAATCTGGTGCTGCATTCAGGAGGAACAGTAAATACGGCAGCAGTCATGCTCGCTGCGCAAGCCTGTGAACTATGCAGTTTTAGAAAGACAGATCTACGAAATGAAAAAGATGTATGCATGTAATAAAGAAAGGTAGTGCGTAAGATGACAGCATTTATTTCCTCTGTACGCTAATATTATTTCCTCGTATGACTTTTTTAATAGACGGCTACAACCGAAACGCCTTGCTTTTTTATCTGTCGTTCTTTCCGTCTTTCATTTCCTCTTGCCCTTCCCCCAGTGCAGGGTAGCAAACCAGAATCTCGTCCGATTAACTTCAATGCCCGTTCCCATCCCGTTTATCTCTCTCTCTCTCAAGAATAATGTGATCAGCTTTGACAGCGCATGATATGTCCTGCCTTCGTTCAATGAAAGCATTATATATGCGTTAATAATTAGACAATATATACTCTATCATGAACTCGTGTTTAGCCTTTTCTAGAGGTGGTTTATAATAGGCCTAACAGCTCTGAAAGAAAGCCAAACCAGACCTCAATATCAGCCAACATCACACGTGTCAGCGAAGTCTTTAATAATCCTCAAATGTGACTTCACATAGTTTTCTTCGTTGTAGTGTGTCACGATGACAGGATTTTAATCATGTGATGATGACGGAAACACATGATAAAAGAAATTCACATGGAAGTCTCTATGAAATACTTGGTGCCTTTATTTATTGTTCTTTTTTCCTTAGTTACGAAAAAGGTATAAAGGTATAAGGCCTTCCAAAAGCAAAACCCAATAATAAAGTTTGAGCGCATTCAGAATGCGAGGATGCTGCTGTTATACTAGCACATGTTTTTACAATTTATAAACAGACATGCTGTTCGGTGTGTTGCGAAATACTATGTTGTCACGAATGATGTAGTCACCATGACTGCTTGCTGCCGATATAACGCAGAAGGCAGCCAGATCAAAGTTATAACTACTGCACTGTATTGGCTATTTTTAAGAGAGCTTATAGCATTGAAAATTCAAATATGATCTTGACGGCCGTTACTTACCAAGCCAACCAGTATGAAGAGTACTATGAAGACTTGTCCCAGTGTTGTCTGACAGTATACGTCACCATAACCCACAGTGGACATCGTTACGATAAGGTAGTACACACATTCCCAGTACGTCAACTTGCGAGCATTGGCGAAGTCCAGAGGGTCGCCAGAATTCTCCAACTAGGGAACAAAATGGTCAGGCGTTACCAGAAGCAAGGAACTATGCACAGTAGTTGATTTGAGCGTTGCTGGTAACAAGGACAAGCTGATCTTAAACAAGGGCGTTACCGCGGGCAAAACAGCGCAATACCTTAGAACGAAGCAAGAAGCGCTTTGTCGTTCGTCTTTTTACCCATGTTATTGCCCATGTTTTAGCTCCGTTTCTACTCCGCCAAGTTGTTTCTCTAACGAAATTGAATCGTCTCCTGAGGAAACAGGAACCGAACAATCGTCAGATTTTAAACCTGGTCAACGGACTCTATTGACGTTAGCGATTGACACGTTTACCAAATGAACGCGTTCAAAGAATCCAGCACTCATATTAGCAACAAAACTTCCAATTTGGCCTCAACAACTTCAGCAGGTTATAGAGCACTTTTCTTTTAATGTGGTGTTCTTGTGGAAGGTGAGTGGGCTGGGAGGGGAGGGGGACACAACTTCGCTGCGCAATAAATGATCTTCATTCTAAGAACAGTAAATATCTTGGTGCCATTTGGTCAAATGCGAGTAGAACTGCGAGTAGAAGCAAATGCAGGTAGAAATACATTTACGTTTCCAATTTGTGTAGAACTTTTTGAAAGGCTAATTGGTTCGCGCTAATGTCACTGCTGCGTGAATGCATAAACGCAAAGTAATAAGGCTGTCACTCTGTATTCTTCCCTTTGTGTCTCTCTATATTCATATTTTGTACAGCAGTCTAGCCTTCCAGTTTTCTTTCACATACATCGACACCACTGGCGTGTCATTTGTCTGAAATACTGCATGTTACTACGTACTTCCCTTTTAAACAAGCAACCTCTTGAGACTATTGCTACTAATACAACGTTAGTATTGATGAAGACGAAGACGAAGTGACTGCGAGCCAGGACACTATTCTTCTAGTTCAGCTATTTTCGCCTGATTTCTGTGTATGTCACGGGAGAGCCGCCGTGGGTTGTGGCACGGATGCAACTTGACGTCCCCATGCCTCTGCCGGTAATGGCGACTTCAGTGGTGGCTGCGTCTAGGAAGCGCACTGGCCTCCAGAGCGACATCGACCGTGACGATACCAGTGTCTACTCGCTCAGCAGTGAGGACTCCGATGACGGCTTTCAGCTTGTGAGGAGCCGCAAGGCGTAACGAAGAAACATCAGGACCTACCTGTCTTCAAGCACGTCGACGGTAGGACCAACTCGGAACACTTCAGTCAATACGATTCTATTTGTAGCAGAACTCGCTACCGACAACCTGAGGCGACTCAACAGACAGTCTGTCTCGGTGTTTCTTGAAGCAGTGGCGCCAAATCTAGTCGCGGACGTCAGAGTCAACACACGAAAAAATGTCTTGGATATTGACGTTGTACATGAGAATGAGCTGCGAACTTTGAGCAAACTTACGGAACTTGGCGGCATGAAGGTCCGCTCACATATTCCTCTGGACAGTGACACCACTACTGGTGTCATCTACGACGTGAACGTCTCTATCTCCAGCGCTGATTTGCCTATTCTAGTGAAGCCAGCCGTTGATGGCTTCGCCATAACTCACGTGTCTCGACTCGGCGAATCCCGCTGTGTGAAGGTAGATTTCAAGGCCCAATCTCTTCCCTCATACGTCAAGGTGGGCCACTTCAGACACCTCGTACGACCGTTTATCCGAAGGCCACTCCAATGCCGCAATTGCATGAGGCTGGGGCACGTAAGTGCTGTGTGCGAGAACACGAGTCTGCTCGCGCTGCGCAGAGGCCAACGCTGCAGATTCCTGTGTAACCACTGTCCTAAAATACCCCAATTGCTTGGGTCCCAAGATGCTACGTCAAAGGATTGTCCCAAAATGAAGAAGGAACGGGACGTCTTGAAACAGATGACGAGAGACCGTTCATCTCGTCGGGAAGCAGTTGCAGTCGTTAGAAAGCGACGCTCCCGACGCCGTCGGACTTCAAAGAACACAGATGCCTCCTTGAAGACCGCGCCACAACCGTCAACGCCTCCTCCTCTGCTCCCTAGGCCTGGCGGAGTCGAGTCTAAGGTCGTGCCGCACTACACCAATACTGAAGCTTGGCCCGAGCTACCAAAGCGGCAGCCCCCGCCACAATTGAAATCACATCCGAAGAAACCGCCGGGGCCACAGCCGATGGCACAGCTGAAGCCACAACCGGAGCCACGACCGATGCCACAGCCGGAGCCACAGTCACATCAAAGGATATAGCGAACCGCGGTAGAGTCCACAGCGCCCACTCCGGATAAATTGTCCGAAGAAGACCAGCAAGTGGTTGTGATGCTTCGGTCACTCATAAATATCATTCGCGTACTTTTCAGCAAGTTACATACTCCGTCAGAGCGAAGTGCAGTGCAAGTACTGGATGCTCTTAATCCTGTGCTTGCAACTCTCGAGTAAGCCCCATAACTCACCCGCAGCCTCCCATTCGCGCAGCGACCACTTTAGTCGTCCCAGATGCGATCAACGCAGATCACCACCTACGGAGCTCCACTCTGGCCTCACGGTGCTTCACTGCACACAGTCATCACTTCCTTCCTCTTCTTTATATCCCCCTTTCCCTCACACCCAGTGTAGGGTAGCAAACCGGACGCTCGTCTGGTTGACCTCACTGCCTTTCCTCTCCTTGATATATATATATATATATATATATATATATATATATATATATATATATATATATATATATATATATATATCCAGTATTGATTTAAGGGAGGCTCGACATAGAAAGATGCGCGAACCGCAATTGATTTAGCACTGCCTTGGAGAAGCCGATAATGCAGCAAAAATTTTTAAACCGCGCTGTTGGTCGCTTTTTTCGGAGCTGGAATGCAAAAGTGGCAGCGTCCCATCTCTAAACAGTTAAATTATGTGTCAACGTAAGTGCGATTAAGCGTACGTAGAGTTCCAACGCTACGGAAATACCCACCAGTGAACATATATGACAGCTATATTGCGTACTATAAACAACTTTAGTTTAGACAAAGGCCTTTAGGCTTTAGGCAATACAGGCCTTTAAAGGCCTTATTAGTCGCGCTGACAATGTTACCTCAAAGTACTTATACTCGCAAACCTTCGAAACCTTTTCGGAATACTGTTGTACCCTGTCCCGCTATGAAGCGTTTTTTTTTTTCAAGAGACTATTTGGTTGATAGTTATCAACATGATCAAAAATACTTCCGCCATCCAATCATTGTTTCATGTGCATGATCCAAGTTATTTCGTACTTAATAACTAGCTGCACTCTGAACTCAACTACTCCGAATTGCGCACAGAATACGTGAAAACAAAATATCGTGCAGTTAGCTTGTTTTCTTTTTTAATGTTTCTTGGCCAAAGTGAAAATATGTCACTTTAATTTGGTAATATCTTACTTGGTTATATGCAAGCAGCAATAAGCAGCGGTCGCATGAGTGGAGAAAAGAGAGATAGGACACTCTTTTTTGCTATTGTTGCTTACCAAGTACAGAAATTAAATGGCAGATACGGGAAGAAATAAGAACACAGGAGTGCGATACGGGCCCTGCATATAGGCAATTAAAACCTCGACGCGGTCCTGTGATGCAACAATCAATTTGCAAAATCAATCAAGCAATCAGTGGAAGCGAACTTTTTAATGAGTGGGTGTATCACACATTTGAAACAGCCTTTCCGCTAGCGCAGCCATACTGAAGCTTTGGCGTAGATTAGACATATGAGGAGAGAGTGACAGAAAAGCTTCTGCGGGAGATGCTCTACAACAGACCAACCGGTTCGAGAGTGGCGCTATCTGTGCAGGTCCATACTCTTTGTACAAAACGAAAGCAGCGTGCCTGCAGAACTTGCTGCCGTGCTAGCGAGCGATGCGCTTACCAAATGGATAATTCCCGCGGCAGTCAGCCAGACGCTGATGACGATGGAGACGAGCTGGGCGAGTCGGATAGAGCTGCTTGTCTTGAGGACGTTCAGGTACTGCAGGATGTCTGGCACAGACATCATTCGCAGGGCTCGCAGAAAACGGAGGCCTGCAAAAGCACATTCTCACTTCTGCAGTCGTCTAGTATTAGCATGTAATTCCAGCCACATCAAATTACAGTGAAAAAACAAATCTTATCTAGCCTTCACTAGCAAAAAAAGTTCAAAGTGGCTTCTTTGCACTACCATGCGATAAAAGAGATAGACGATAGCCGACAGCATATCGAAGTTCAGCACGCACTTTAGGTGTGCTCCAAGCTTACGCATTTGACAGCATTCTACTCCCTTCCAACAGCTTTTTGGTAATCTACAACGACCTTCCAATCGCTTTAAATGCAATAATAATAACATTGGATGTGTGTTTAATTCTCATTGCAAATAAGGGCTATTACAGAAGTTGCAGTTTATTTTATTTTATTTGCAAGATACTGCAGGCTAAGGGCTCAGAATAATCTTGGTCACCCGGAGTATTTTATGCACACTAAAATTTGAGCACGTGGACATGCTTGCCTCTTGTCCCATTTCAACGTAACCGCCGTGGCCAGGGATAGAACCTTACACATTACACATTTTTGTACTTGCGACTCGCCTTTACTCTACTTGACAGGCATCCGCTCCACCTTCCTTGCTTTCTGTACGCCGCGTACGCAGCTTACTATGCCTTTTTTTTTTGCAGCGCTATCATCGGCGTTCAGCCTGCGACATGTGCAAAGCACGCGCCAGAGCCTCAATGGCGCATGCAGTACCCGATGTCGTAACGGTGCAATCGCTTATGGGCTAGTCTCAGCATAAGGCACATTCAGGTTCTTTCCCAGCTGATACGCCTTTAATACTTATGCATAACAGTGCTTATCATCGCCGTAGTAACGCTTTAGGTTGCCCACATATGCAGGATTTTTGTTTTCAAACGTTAACTGGATATAAAAAAATGACCAATCACATATTGCACAATTAGGCTCGTTGAGTTGGATAACTCGAAGAGGACATTACTTGAGCGAGAAAATGTACTTGACTAATTAGACTCGCGCAGCATCTAGAGCATGACGTCGGTAGGTAGTTAGTGTCAGAATATTAACGCCTTTGAGACGCACATGCAATTTATGAATTAGAGCATGCAGGCTCGCAAGGCAAACTCATTTAAGATAAATTCTGATGCCAGCACTAGTTCCGAAATAACCGTTCCCAAACTGTGCGACGAAAATGCATTGGTGTTTCACTTTAATTCCTCCTACACTGTTTGAATTGGGAAGGCGCTTCGCTAAAATGCGTTTTATCTCAAGTTTTACGGCGCTTATCTCAAAAATGGTATAAGGGCAAAATTTGCTCCAAGTGGACGTCCATTAAGAACTTGCTGGTTTCATTTCGTAAATTGCAGTACGTGTCCTGAAGAGCGAGGAAGTTAACTAGAGAAATTTTGTTATTTGCTCTATTCATTTCGATTTCTCGTGCAAGTACTGTTCTCCTCTTCGAGCCATCTTGTTCGAGGAGTAGAATTGTGTCATCTGCCACAAGCGTTTTTCTTTTTTATTTCTATTCAGATAAAAACCAACCTGTGTATGAATATCTACTTGTTATCGTTCAATTACGGAAGTGGACTTCTCCCCACAATGAAACTTACTGCAGAAAAGCTAACTTTTAACGTGCCTGATACAGACGAACACTCGCACTTCGATATTTCGTCCATAGATTTTAACGAATACAGACGGCCTCAAATATAAAAAGATGCTTCTACACTGGTATGAATGCAGAGCAGCAGGCTAGAACACACGTGCTAGGCCGACCTCCTTGCCATTCTTATAATAATTTCACTATCTTTCTCTTGGACCAGGCATAGCGTTCTTCCTGTAGCTTGTGACATGTGCAGCGTTAGCCAAAACTCGACGCTTGATGCGTGACATCAAGCTTCCTCGAGTCTGCGACATTTAGGGGAACTGTCTGCCGTATCTCCGATACAGAAGAAAGGCGGAGTGCTTTCCAATATATCGGAGCGCAAAGCGGAAAATATGTAACCAACTACTCAGTTTCAACTCAAGTTTCGTCATACATAGAGTGGGCGTCGAATTTTGAAAAAAGACTATACTGCCCCGGTACCAATAGCGTAGCTATATTCTGTCTAGGCGCTGTACTGTAGAAAACTGAATGTGCGTTGTATTTTCTTTAGGTATGTATACTAGACTGCGACTACGGACTGTGACTAAAATAGATGGATGGCTTGTGCTTGAGCGCAAAAAATTTCGTAAGGAAGTGCTGGTGCATGTAAGCTTGCTTAGATCTACATGCACCAGAGGCTTAGATCTGTGTTCCACCTAATTTGTGCCAAGCCTTATAAAAAGACAGGTACGCAGTGCGCGACGCAGTGACTGACGCAGTATTGTTCGCTGTTCTGCTGTGCAGCTCGGGCTATTTTTCGCAATGAGTCTCATTAACTAATTAGCAAATATTAATAAGTATATCGTTATATCTACTGACTCATAGCCCTCCAATACAAAGTTGGAGAGCATACAAAGAAACATTGCAACGACGTGATCCCATGAGGCAAACTTTCGTTTGAGCAGGCAAAAATTAAAACCACAACACTTATCTTCTTGCAAAATTGATGAAACGTTCCTCATTAAGCTGTACGCCTTCTCCACTAAAATTTTTACGTTTAAGTCATTATTGACTCTAGAAGCGAAGCGCGTATGTGGTTTGAAGTTTATTTTCATTACACACACACACATATACATGTATGTATATATATATATATATATATATATATATATATATATATATATATATATATATATATACACAGTGAAGTAGACGCGCGTATGAAGCGGTTTATTGACGTTTCGGCCGGGGTCCGGCCTTCATCAGAATACATTGCATGGTATCACTACAGTTAATATACATGCGCTTATCAACCAAATGAAGATACGTTAACATCAAAAACGAATAAAATGGGCGAACAAAATACATCCGAATCTTTCAAAGGATAGCTGACACGTGTATAGACCGATGGCGATTGCAAACATATAATCTAAGATACAAAGTATAAAAACATACCGAAATGAATTGTAAGAACCAATCGCCACGTGACAACAAAACGTCGATATGCGCTCAATATGTGCTATGTTATCAAGCAAACACAGACACAGAAAAAGGGGGAATAGCGACGTACTAGTAGAAGAAGGGACAAGTGACGGGCTACAAAGACAGGCAACTCAATTTTCCTACACATTCATTCATACCACACGCGACAGTATCAAACTTATAGATAAGGAAGGATTCGCGGGCTTCTCTGTCATAATTTGAGCGAAATCCAGATTCAAGCAACGTGACTTTCAGTTTATCAAATGAGTGGTCAGGAAGATGTACGTGTTTTGAGATGGGCAGGTTGGGCAACGTGTTAGCGTGGGATTTATGATTGTTAAAGCGGAATCTGAAAGGCCCTTCTGTTTGTCCGATGTACCGTTTTTTGCAGAGCGTACATTCAAGCATATATATTACGTTTTTTGTGTCACAATCGAAATCGCCTTTGATTTTTAAACAAAAGTTTGAAGACGTACTAGTAACCTGTTGCGATGTGGCCATGTAGGGACATACTTTACATCGCGGTTTTCGACAAGGATGGCATCCGATGGCATCAGGGCAGTCAGTCTTAGATGATGATGCTAGTATATCTCGAATATTTCTAGCTTTACGGTATACTGCTTTAGGCGGATCAGAGAATATGTTTTTGAGGCGTTCACTTTGCATTAGAATATTGTGGTGTTTCTTTAATACATGCGAAACATTTGAGACTGACGCAGTGTGGGTTAGGACAAGATTTGCCTGGGGTGAGGGAGTCGGTTTGTTCTTAATGCAAAGAAGCGTCCTTCGGTCATGCACGTCTGCGCGTTTTATTGCATCGTCAATTAATTGTGGTGGGTAATTTTGTTTGGCTAAAGCGTTTTTTAGGGTACCACAATTCTTTTGAAACTCTGATTGCTCAGAACAAATTCTTTTAAAACGTAAGGCTTGGCTATAAGGAATGCTGGTCTTGCAATGTTTAACGTGACTGCTATCGAAGTGTAAATATTGACATCTATCTGTCGGCTTTTTGTATAAGGCAGTAGATAGTTTATCATTTACCACTGAAACGCTGACGTCAAGGAAGTTAATATTAGATGCAGAATACGTGTGAGAAAATGATATAGATGGATGGGCATTGTTAAAGTCAGATATGAAAGAAAGCAGTTCCTGTTCCCCATGAGGCCAAATCAGAAAAATATCGTCAATGTAACGTTTGTAGTAAAAAGGTTTTAAGGTCCTCGTTAGCAAAAATTTATCTTCTAGCTGACCCATAAATATATTGGCGTAGTTCGGGCCAATTCGCGTACCCATAGACGTCCCACTAATTTGCACATAGTGTTGTCCTTCAAATTCGAAGTTATTTAGTTCCAAAATAAGGGCTAGTAAACTTGCCAATGTGTCGCTGTCGATGAGTTTCTCGGGTGATACACATTCGTAGCAATTGATGACTGCCATGATGCCATCAGAATGTGGAATGTTAGTATACAAAGATGCTACATCAAGTGTGACCAAAAGAGAACCTTGAGGAATAATGAGATCGATTATATCCGACAGGAAGTGGGTAGTGTCTCTTACATAAGAGGAAAACGTAGCTGGGATATTACTAATCAGGGAATCTACGTAACTGGACAAATTTTCTGTGACTGTACCTATACCAGAAATGATGGGACGACCTGGGTTGTTTATCTTATGTATCTTAGGTAAAAGGTAGAAACGACCAGCAACAGGACTTAGTGGAATTAGAGAATGAACCGCATTGTCAGGCACCTTTTTCTTCTTGACGAGATCTAGCACTGTGCTTTTGATCAGAGATTTATATTGCTCAGTGGGGTCATGATCAAGGCGTTTATAGAACGTCGCGTCTGCTAGCTGTCTGTGGGCCTCTGCAGCGTAATCGGACTTGTTCATTATGACAACGGCACCACCTTTGTCAGCAGGCTTAATGACGATGTCTTTGCGAGAGGAAAGGGTATCTAGTGCTTTCATTTCGCTGGCGGACAAATTACGGCGGAAGGGTGCTTGTTTTTGATACAATTGCAGAACGTCTCGTTGTACTGCTTTGATATACATGTCCAAAAATCTATCGCGCTGTGTGGGAGGGACCCAGTGCTTGCCAGAGGGTAACGCCTGTTTCGAATCGCTTGAATTTGAGCGGTCATGGAAGTATTCGCGCAAGCGTAAGTTACGGGCGAAATTATCCAAATCTTTCAGTAGTTGAAATTCATTATGTCCACCTGTTGCTGGACAAAAATTAAGACCACGACGTAGAACACTGCACTCCTCAGTTGTTAGCTGAACGTCCGAAATATTAACAATATTATTTAGCTCCTGATGGGCAAACCTACTAACAGAGGATGACGAAGAAGTGCCGGAGTGTACTTCTAGAGGTTTGGTTTGAACCTCTAGTTTGAAACACGTACATCTTCCTGACCACTCATTTGATAAACTGAAAGTCACGTTGCTTGAATCTGGATTTCGCTCAAATTATGACAGAGAAGCCCGCGAATCCTTCCTTATCTATAAGTTTGATACTGTCGCGTGTGGTATGAATGAATGTGTAGGAAAATTGAGTTGCCTGTCTTTGTAGCCCGTCACTTGTCCCTTCTTCTACTAGTACGTCGCTATTCCCCCTTTTTCTGTGTCTGTGTTTGCTTGATAACATAGCACATATTGAGCGCATATCGACGTTTTGTTGTCACGTGGCGATTGGTTCTTACAATTCATTTCGGTATGTTTTTATACTTTGTATCTTAGATTATATGTTTGCAATCGCCATCGCTCTATACACGTGTCAGCTATCCTTTGAAAGATTCGGATGTATTTTGTTCGCCCATTTTATTCGTTTTTGATGTTAACGTATCTTCATTTGGTTGATAAGCGCATGTATATTAACTGTAGTGACACCATGCAATGTATTCTGATGAAGGCCGGACCCCGGCCGAAACGTCAATAAACCGCTTCATACGCGCGTCTACTTCACTGTGAATATTTACCCGGACCCAGAACTGCTTTTTTTCTGGTATATATATATATATATATATATATATATATATATAGTAGGCAAAGAGGGTTTCTTCAGGCTACCTTTCAAACGTAAAGAACTTGAGTGGTGCTACAAGGTAAACAGAACAAGTATTTAATTTCGACAGTTTCGATCGGTGGACCGATCTTCGCCAGGGTTTACAAAAAAATTTTTTTGTAAACCCTGACGAAGATCGGTCCACCGATCTAAACTGTCGAAATTAAATAGTTGTTCTGTTTACCTTGTAGCACCACTCAAGTTCTTTATACATATATATATATAAATATATATATATATATATATATATATATATATATATATATATATATATATATATATATATATATATATATAAATATATATATATATATATATATATATATATATATACATATATATATATATATATATATATATATATATATATATATATATATATATATATATATATATATATATATATATATATATCTTTGCGCGTACACAAGAAGTACACTGTGTTGCATGCACGAATGATAGCGCCGTCGCCGTTAACGAAAACAAGTCAGTAAGGAATCGCTTCTCGTTTGAAGCATGCGACAACGTATGCCACGACACAAGATTCGTTATAGCTATGCATAGAACAAAATCTTAAAATAAGAAAGTACTTACCAATCCATGTACGGTCTAAGTAGATAGAAACAAAGGACGGCGGAATGGTGAAGTAATCAACAAATGAATATAGCTCCAACATGAACCACAACTTATCACTGGCCGCAATGAACTGTAAAGCGAGAAATAAAGCAAGAGTATTACCCGCATGTCGCCACAGTTTAAGGTTTGAACACGGAATAAAGCATATAGACCTGTATACTGACGACAGTCTTACCAACATTGAACGAATACAGAGAAAAGCCGCCAAATTCATTTACTCAGAGTACTCGTGGCATAATTCCCCTTCCTAACTAATGAAAAATAACGCTATCAAAGCCCTATACTTACACAGAAATCTCAGCTAAACCAATTTATACTCCTCCTACTGACTAAAAAGCTTGCTGTAGGCCCTAACGACCACCATTCATCCCTAGCAACTAGACTAACATGACATGTCAAGCCGCATTGCCTAACGCCGAACTTCGCAGGAACCGATATGTTTAAAAACTCCTTTTTTCCCTATAACTATAACCGAGTGGAACACACTAAAACATGTACCAACTATTCACATTGAGTAACCTGCTTGAAATTTTATGTATGTTTTCATTGTAGTGCCTATCCTTCTGCATAGTTGTACTTATTTTTTTCTTGCGTACCCTGCTTGGGCCCGTTGAGGGACTGCAGTATGTAATAACTAATAAATCAAAATAAATAAATTACACACTCGTGTCGCAGTTTCACCCACACGAAAATATAGAGCTCAAAACCGCAACTGTTGAGCGCGGCACAGAAGGACAGCCACAATGAGTATTTCGACTAAAATCTCTAAAACAGGCCTTCCCTTTTTCATAGAATGTCAGCTTCAGGTATCACCTACTGTAGCCTCTTTTATCCCCAATTAATGTAGTTCCTTAATTAGGGCAGTGACTGAAGTTATTTATTAGCGTTTAATTTATCACTCATTGACCGACGTGTCAAGTAAAAAGTCATTTGGTTCGTTTTGAGGATTCCGAACCATAATTTTCGCAGAACCGAGCTTTTTCTACACGTCTCACGAGCCTCCAATGTCAGTTTTGAAAACGGAAAGCAGGATATTCCTGGCACCTCTGTATGTGCATGTGCTTTGTTTGTACTGTGGACAACTGCAGGCGGCGCTGACTACCCCACCACAAAAATGATGAAAGGAAAATTCAAAGTCACATAATTATTTAGGTATAAGCATAATTATACCGACGACTAGAATTTGCAAGTACTGCCAGCGCACCGTCGCCGTGTGGCCGATATCATTAGCAAAAATCTTGAGTGCATAGTCATAAAAACAATATCAGGACAGCGCTGCACGCGGGTTAGTACATTTATGGAGGCATCAGAAATATATAAAAATTATTTAATCTTCTTATTGCATCTAAGTAGAACGTCATATTTCTGTGTGTACTCTTTCTCCTTTTATCCCCTTTCACCCTTTCCCCAGTACAGGGTAACCAGCCGGAACTCACATTGGCTAACCTCCCTGCCTTTCCTCCCCCTTTTGTCTCTCTCTCTTTATATTCATCCTGCTAGAATTATACATACCAGGTGGTTCTTTTAGAGTATACAGAATTTAAAATAACATAAATTAAATTTTACGGCAATAATAACGTGCCAAAACTACGGTATGAATATGAGGCAAGGCATAGTGGGGGACTCCGGATTAATTTTGACTACGTGGGGTCCTTTAAGGTGCCTGTAACACTAAGTAAACGAGCGTTTTTGCATTTCGCTCAGTTGAAATGCAACCGCTGCGACCTAGCTCGAACCCTCGACCTCGAACTCAGAAGCGCAACGCCATACAGTGGCGAGTATACATATATATATACCGGTATATTGGAAATCGGCTGCACGTGGCAGATATCAAAACTGTAATTCTTGAACTAGATCGCTCAAAGAGGCGGACATTGCTGGGACAACAAATTTAAATGCATAATTGACTAATTAACGAAAATTGACGAATTAAGTTTCTCAGTAATTATCTGCGGCAAATATTGCAATTTGCGATTGTAGCCGGTGAAATTTCAAGATATATCAACTTATAATGAATACTGAGGAAGGCGCCGGCTTTGGGGTAGCGTCGTTAAACTTGCGGTAAAAGTGAGATGTTGAACCCTTTATTTTTTTTTTAACAGCACGTCGCCTTATGCATTACAGCACAAAAATAACTGGAGCGCCAATGTACGTTGAGAATGGCTATCTTGAAATTGGTATCATCCTGAGAATTTGGTCCAAGTGGATAGGATTTGTAAACGGCAATATGTGCTGTAAAGTAAGTAGTTAACACTTGAATTAGTGAAACTTTGTTAACTATTCTATTATACGTTTCGATTTCTCCTGCAAGTTATGTTGATCTTTTGGGTAGCCGAGATCAAGGGCTAAAATTGTGCTGTCTGCTGCAAGCGATTTAGAAATATTCTGTATATACGTAAAAAAAAGGAGAGAGAGAGAGAGAGAGAGACCCGGTGTACTGCATTTGCATGAACATGTTAACGATGACATTTCTTCTGTTCTAATTGTGCTGTTGTGTTGCTGCTGATGCGTATGCAGAGGTGATCCAACGTATGGCTTGTTTCAGCGTACGCGAGCCAAGCATTTTGAGTGAGACACGCCGACGATTTTGCTTCCGCGTTCGCGAGTGTTGGGCTTGTGGTGTGGCACTCACGAGAGATTTGTATTTTGCGAACTCTAGCACTGATATCTCTGTACGATTCTTCCTTTCCGTTTTTAGCGTGTGTAGCGCTTTTGTACATGTGTCAGAGATAGTAGGATAGCCGTGTCGCATGCATGTGACAACGTAGCTCACCCGCACGCACACGTCACTCATCACTCTCTCTCTCTCTCTCTCTCTTACGCACACACGCATGTGCGCGCACGGGCACACACGCACATACAAAAGTTTCTCACTCAGACAATCGTTCAATGTTCACAGAGCTTTTTGTTACTTTGTGTGAACACCCTGTTGGGGCAACCTGTGTGTTCTCTTACGGGTTACGGCGATGGAGACGAAGTTGCACAATCGTGCTTGTTCACCCGCTGATTTTCAACGGCATGCGATGTACGTCTAAGCTGCTCTGCCAATTCAATAGGTCGTGTTGACTGCCCAAATAGTTTTCCAGCTCACCGGGGCGCTGAATCAGCTTTCCTCGAAGTTCCAGTTCCTTTTTTTTTTTTTTTCGTCTGTGACGTCTCATCCGCACAATATCACGGCGACAGATCGGAGCCGGCAGTCGTCGCACCGAGTATTGAACGCAAGCCCCGATTTTGGATTTGGCGCCTAGATGGCGCCACTATAACAACCGTCACCGTGAGGCGAGTTGCTCTTCAGATGGACCCGCCAGACCTAAATCTGTAATTAAAGCTATTCTGTTTCAGACACGCAGTCTTGTTCCGAGACTTGAAGGCTCTTTTAGTTACTCGACACTAATTGAACGTGGCTTTTGTAGGCCCACCTGCGAGCGTACAAAGAGTTTGTAATACGAGACCTGGAAGCCGTCCGCGGATGACATTAAATCACCTACATGTCGCTTTTTACATGTTCGGGTCATTGGTGAGTTATTTTAACCGAATATATGTGACAAATAGAATCTTTATACTCACACGTATAAAAAAATAGACCATGAAGAATATATTCAGAGCTAGATCTATTTGCTGCGTTGTGTTCGTCGACCAAGACTGGCATTTCTCAACTCCGTCTCTGAAATAGGAGCGTAGGCACTGTTAAAAACTCTAGTTCCCGGCAACACATACAGTCGCTGTTCTTGGAATCATCCCTCCCCGTTATTTGTTAAACTGCGTTGCACACAATACTGTTATTTAGCAGTGGTTCATCCTATCTTGCCCGAGGCACGCTCATGTATTGATCACACGCTTTGTATTTCAAGATAGCAGCATGTGACGCTGTCAAAATACAAACAAGACACAATATGATGTTAGACCCATGCTAATTGGTGGTAGTTTACATGTGCGCAAGGATTTTGTGCATGTGATTCATTTCTCGTCATTACATCGTAATCCGGTAGCCAGTAATCTTAATGTCATTAACTGACTGCATTATCCTAATCACGAACATTATTTCCAAACCACTTTAAAGAAGAAAGCAAGAGGCGCGCCAATATCGAGCAGCCATGATAAGAATTAAAACAATTATTTTTCCTTAGCTTTCAGCAGACCCAGCGAAGGCATAGCAACTGAATTGCCTATAAGATTCTTAGGGCACCGAAACGCCTTGAAACAGCGCCTCACGGCAAATACAGCTGAGACAGCGCGAAGTATTGAACGGTCGAAGGGTCGAAATTTCACGACACAATTTCGCAGAAGATCCAAGCTTCCGGTAGTGCGGTACAAAGACACGCCGCATTGTGCACTTCGTTAATGTTAGGCCTCTCTTAGGACCAGACTGAAAGCTTAACTCTTCCTCATTTGCACAAAAAAAAAGAAAGAAAAAGAAACTGGCATGAGCACAGTGATAGTGTAACTCTCAAAAAAAGAGAGAACCAAGCACTTTAATTTTTTTCGCTATCATTTTAAAACTTGGATCTTTGGAAGGGCACACACTCATTGCAAGGCACCTCGAGCCAGGATACGCCCCCGACACAGCAGATACGATTTCACAAGACTTGCACGAAACTTGCAGGATCGGCGAGCATGCACATGCATCCGCGCATGCGCACGCAGTGATGGAGCTTAGTAGCAGGCATTTATTTCTACATTCAGGAATGCACGCAGAGCAGGCCAGCTCGGGAAGCATGCACCAGTCCGAAAATGTGAAAGCAGCGAAGCTACGAACACACAGCACTTTCTTAGATGAAGTGAACAAAAAAAAAACGAAATGAAACCAAAGTACGGAACTTATGCAGTGCTACATAATAGTTACATCGCAAAGCGTTTGTAATTATCCCAGTTTCGAAATTTTGAGTTTTATTTACTTTTATGCATCTTACATCCCTTGAGTATCATCATATGGCACGAGTCACACAGTACACAAAACAATCAAATAAAAATGACTAGATATGTTTCGTTCAAGTTACCAGCTTGCTAGCACATAAGGGTCTCGTTTATACTTTCGTCTGTCCAAGTCCGAAAACTAAAGCAAACGGTAAAAAGCAAGCGATCTTCATTTATCATTACTTTTTTCAAAGATCGTGTATGTCGTAGTACACGCACGCGCACGACCGGCACTTCGGATTCGTAAATGAGCGCCATAATTCACTGCCCTGCACAAACCTACATCAACGGCTGACGCTCGAATTGCGACACACGCGCATGTGCACGACGTTGCTGCGCGGCCCGCGCAGCAAGCAAGCGCCAGAAACGGAAGGCACCATTCAACAAACATCACGGGACGATATTTAGCATTGGAGCATACGGATAAATCAGGCTCATCGGCTAACTTCTGACAATTCTGACGGCCTCGCATTCATTCCGCCTTTTTCTGGGCCGAAGTGAATGGCGCTCCGGGGAGCTACATCTCCTATGGCAGCGGCGCCATGTACACACAGCCGAGGGTTTTGATGCTGCCCGGGAGAGCCGTTCCACGCGCCAGTGCTTGTCAACTAGTCTGTA
Source organism: Dermacentor albipictus (assembly GCF_038994185.2). Classification (NCBI taxonomy): domain Eukaryota; kingdom Metazoa; phylum Arthropoda; class Arachnida; order Ixodida; family Ixodidae; genus Dermacentor; species Dermacentor albipictus. The sequence continues at coordinate 106,537,036 of NC_091821.1, forward strand.
AATTTATTACCGTACCATGCTGCGTGAAACGCCCTGGTTGTTTCTCCTCGCGTACGATTTGCAGCGGCGGGACCCTTTTGCATGGGGCCTAGCTTAGGTCAGTCCCCGACCAACAGTGGTGTCTCAGTGTCTCGCAAGTTTCATTATTAGGGCCAATGACACGGCACCTTGTGCTTGATTGCACTACTGGCAATAGATGCGAAACAAAAACTCACATACGCCGAGCCTATCCGGTCAACCCCTAAATACTGTATTAGCTCTCCGATGACCGCTTGACTGGTTTAGCTCGTCATCCCTTACAGCTGGCGCTTTGAATTTGGTGTCAAGCACGTCACATATAAAGTTCATCGTTCACTGGCATGTGCTTTCGAGTTTCTAAATAAATAAAATCGTGTACTCGTCTGTCTGCTCATCACGTTGCCACTGAAACTTCCTTTAAGTACACTGTGTCAAATAGGGGCTGTGCAACTTCGTTCCTCTTTCTTCTTTTTTCTTTCTTTTTTGTGGAGTACAGCCACATTAAACCGTCAGTACCAACCAGCCCAAGTATATTAGTTCGTGGCAGTTTGGTTCTGCGTATTTTCTCGCGGCGTACGACGAGCCGCAAATTTGCTCCTTTTTCCTTCGAAGCACGACAATATTTTGATATATTAGTTGTAGAGACATATCGTAACCCGCATTCACGTCATTGCCTGGTTAGCTTAAGATGCTCTATAAGTGTAATTGGTTGGGACCCTCAAGATATCGCAGCGTGATTTAAAGCCAATGCACATGAAAAACACAGAACGCTCTCGCAGATTAGACAAACATACAATGCCATGGTTATAAATGTCGAAGTCACGCGGGATTGAACTATTATGCCGCAAAGTGTTAACCCATATTTTGCTTGGACTTTCTTATTTTGCTTTTTTAACTTTGCACGTACGCGCTGAATACGATGAATTGAGGACGCAGCGGCACATAGCCAACGCTGTCCGCGCAATCTTACAGCGTAAATTATGCCGACGCAATTCAAATTTGCTTCTAAAGAGACTTCAGTAATTATTGATGGGAAAACATCAAATGGCCCATTAGTTGAAAAGGCCGGCGTCTGTAGCAGCGAGACGGCACCTAAATTCCCGTTGGCTGTGACGCCGCGTCACGTGCGCGCCTCCACGGAGCAGAGAGGACGAAAGGGAACACCTGTTGCCACGCTGGCGCGCCAGGTGTTGCGTGATGGGAGAAGGCATCGCCACGACGCCACGTCACCCTCGCTCTCGGAGGCCTGTGTTATCCGCGATTCCCTTGTCCGCGCAAGCTCTCGCCTGCGTTCGAGATTCACCTCGGTAATCGCTATAAAGAAATCGCTGTATTTAAAAACAATGTATTCTAAAGGAAAAACGTTGACGGCAGTGTGTTTCGAGCCTAAGACCCCACGCTCAGAGGCCGAGTGTCTTACACACTGGGATAAACCAGCGCCTCCTAGATAGCAGGCCTGTGCACTCTGCTTTATGACATCGTTCAACTTGGACCGAAATTTCCATTGCCAACACCGGCGTACCAAAAGCGGTGACGTCCAAAACACTGCGGCTTACTCGGGAGCGTCCCGATTAGACTCTGTGGCAGTGGGGAAATTTAGCATGACGTCACGCATCGGAGGGCCCCGGCCTTGTGCTATCTAGGAGGCGTTGGCCAAGCGTCTCAGCGTGCTCGCATACCCGCGAGGTGTTCGTTACTCGAAAAACCGCCCTGCGGCGTTCAAGTGGATATTATTGCTTTCTCCAAGAAGTGCTTATGTGTCCTCGGATTTTTTCGGTAACTCCTATCTCAATGAACAACTGCATTACCTGAAACTTAACCACAAGCTTCAGTATTCGCGCTTTATACTAAAAAATCTCAACATTCGACGAACAACAACGCTATCTTCCTGTGCAACTTGTGGACGCCATTAAAAACACTTGGAAACCGCCGCGTCAGCGTTGTGTTGTAAAGGGACTTCGCCGCACTGAAGCTACTCTCCTATACCGAGTAAGAACGAGATGAGCCTACACTCCTGCATGGGTATTTAAGGTCAGCCGTGCTGCTTCTCCATCTTGCACTGAACGCAACGAAGTGGGCGATCTGGGGCACTTCATCTCGTTTTGCAAGCGCTTCTGTTCTAAAAGGGAGAGGCTTCTGGACTGCACGCGAAAAAGGTTTTCTCATGAATCTGCAGGACAGTTTGTTTTTCGACTGCGAATGGTGCGCAAGCAAGTATCGCGCATTTTACTGGCATTTATGGGAGAGGCTGAGCTGAGGGACTCGTGGTGACAAATATTTTTGACATGAACAGAGACACTTAGGCGGAGCAATTGCTGGCCTAGCCTGCCAGACTAACCCCACTTATAGCAACTTCGTTACCACCCACCACGGCCATGGAAAAGTCAACTACTGACGACGAGCAGTTCAAGGTCTATTTACGTCGTTCGTTTTTTAAATGTCTCTCTCGGTCTAAAGTGACCGATTTTGGCACTTTCAATGCGTGAAAGTTTGCCTTCGAATGACCGCGGAACAAAGAAGCCTGCATTTTCGTGGCGTCGTATTGTGCTTAAGTAGAGCGGCCTTCTCCTACGTCTAGTTTTGCATTCATATATATAGCGATGTATTATTTCTGACTACGCTCGCAGATATCAGGAATTAGCTATTATCCATTCAGGTTTGTTCGCTTTATAATTGGACAAATGTTCCGGATATATGTAACTTCACCATAAACAAGCACAAGAACAGAACAAACGCAAAAAAAAAAGCTTGGCTGAAATCATGGGTGAGAAAATGCTTCATATATGGTTTGCAGATTTTTCAAATAAATAGATCAAGTAAGTGTAAATAAATGAAGTGTACATTGCTTAATTAAATTATGTGTTTAACCTACACCTGGGGCCCTATAACGTAAAGCTATTCCAGTCTCCTGACGTAAAATTTACGTAGCCGCCGACGCAAGCATCGGGCGGTCACCCGCAGCGGTGTTTGAACAGACGAATGAAACGCTAGCTGTCCTCGTTTATAGGAGGATACTTTTGTTTGCTTTCAAAGTGAATAGCATTGCGTAATTTAGAGGTTATTTTTATTTTACTGACTGACCACAGGCGAGGAGCACACAGAGGTGGATTCGGTGTGGCCGGGTATGTGAAAGTAGACAACCGGATGGGCACTGCCCGCCTCGGCGAGTGGCCCGCTTCTCCTGGCTTTCGGTGTCTGGTAGAAAATAGCGGCGGCGTTCAACAGGAGGGTAAATATACCGCTTAAACGGATTATAGATAAGGAAAGTTGGTAAAGCGACATCATATACGTGCCGAAAGGGCTGGAAAACTTTATACTGCCACGCAATCTTTTTTTTTTATGATACGCAAATAAATCCGTTCTCCCCGGCAGCTCCGAGTAGCCAATGCCAAAGCGATCGGCGGGCAGCCATCTTTAATTTCGGAACGGGGCAGTCTCCGTCTATTCCGAAAAAAAAATCTGTTTTTTTCGACATATTAATGCATCTTTAATGCGTTTACATCACTTTGACCCTGTAAGATTTTGCAGTTTTGTGACGTTGCATGACAGGCAGGCGTAGTGGGCGCAGCCCGAAAGCTTTTCACCAATAGCGGAGGGCTAATGGTGAAAAAGGCGTAGGATCACAAGTAATTATTTATGAAAAAGCGTTATCCGCCCCATTGAGCGAAAATTTGTCTTAGTCGGCGTGACCAAAAAGATGGTGCCAAAAATGGCCGACGGCGCAAAGAGTGAAAACACGTAAAAACATGCTCAGATTGGCGTCAGATTTCTCATCCAGATTCCTGTAAACAAAGTAAATTAATAAGTTTGAAAAGAAAATTTGGTAAATTTCGTTCTGGGTTGGAATCGAACCCAGGCCCTCCCGGGGTACGAGACGAGCCCGACGCGACGTCGGCTGCACGGTTGTGGCTGACTAAAGGTGTGGCCTGGCGGGTGCGTCGCTGGACAGTAAGACGGCGCAGCCAATGGGAAGGAAGTGGCGCCCGAGGCGCTCGTGGCGTTCCGTGGTCTGCAAGCGGTGTAATGCTTTCGCATTCCCACACGTAAGCAGTATTCAGTGCTTCTGCCGAATTTTTTCTTTTGTTCGGCCTAATCATGTATAATCATCGCGTACACGTCATATCAGAATAGCAATATTCGCGGTTTTCTTGTCGTCGCATGACACACAAACGAAGAGGGGCGGCCCAAAAAATATTTGCCCTATCGTTGAGGGCTGACTGCAGAAATAGAATAGAAAAGTTTCGAATAGTTTTACGTTATAGCGCCCGTGTTTTTCCTTTCCACATACAGTTACGCCAATAGCTTAAGGTAGATGACGTTTGTAGTACGTATAAAAAATTTGTCACGGTTGTTTCACTGCTAAGGAAGCGAATGCCGGGTGAGAGAACGAACTACGAAAAGAGAAAAAGCTCAGGGAGTCTAACGATAATCGCATCCTTTTTCCTACCTTACGCTAGGTCAGACGAATGAGGAGAAAAGAAAACGACAGAGCATGAACGTGCGCACACGCACACGAGTGTTTACCACGTGCTTAAATGCGGTTGAAGAATCCAGTTGACTTAAGAAACCGCAGCATCACACTGGAAGATTTGTGCATGCATGACGACCGAGGCAAAGGTCCGTTTGCTCCGTGAACTATCCGTCTGCTGATCGGCTTAGTCTAGCATGGAAGAAAAGCACTTGGTCTTCCAAGGAACGACGCTCGCAGACGACATGGGTTGACAAGCGGCACGCGTTTAGGCACGTGTCGCCATTGATGCTTTTTTGGAGATTATGCATGCACCGGGGGGCAAGACTTTCCAAGAACATTCGACAGGGAAGATTCTCCAGACGTTTGATGGAATATGTGGCTTGCTGCGCTATTCTAATTCATTCAAACTAAAGCAAGAAAGGCGGATAAGAGAAACATAACAGTAATTTGCACCGAACGCGGAAATTACAATGGCAACTGGGTCCGTAGAAACGTTCCTCTATAGCAAAACTTGCCACCGTCTTCATGAAAAAAGTGCACCTATGTTTGTCAAATTTATGCTTAAACCGCTTGCCGGACTCATTGATTGTATTGTTAAGAGTGGTCCTAATATACTTTAGTTCAAGGCCATATCGAACAGCACACTTTTTTAGACGTGATGATAGCGCTAACATGGAATTCTTCATCAGAAGACGCAATTTTCTAGGTTTGGTCTAGATGAATGGGCAGGAGAGAAGTGGCCCACATTTATAAGCAGTAATGCCTTTTTGCCAATTTCCAAGGCAAGCGCTGTATGCTATTACAAGTGGTAGATTATTTGCACTTCCAAGTATTATGTGAATAGTAAAATTGTCCCTCAAGTTCTGCGTCACAATGGATGTAATGGAAAGCTAGCATTAGCGTATGAGAGTAACAGAGCAATTTCTCAGCTTACATGTCCAGTTTCCTCTCCAGGCAACCCTTGAGGCTAGGCAAAGATGAATTAACGTTTCTATTTGACTAAACAGCTTCAGACGCTACCATCAATGACTTTCCTAGAAGCAACTCGGTAACTTGAGTTCGAAGCAAGATTTCAATAAATCTCGCACTACATAAGCTATAGAAACCTATGCAGCTGTATAAAACTTCAGGCGCCGATTCAACAAAGCTTTTGATTCGTAAGTGCTATTTGCCATTAGCCGGCTGTCTTCTCTAATGATGGTCGACATCGCGATTGGCCGGCGTCTCTGCACTTACGAATCATTTTAGCGTAGGAAAATTTTTGTGAATGTGGCCATGGGGTCGAATTCACGAAGTTTTTCGTTCGTAAGTGCGCTGTACCATTTGGCAGTGGCGTTCTTTAATAAAATGGCCAGCATCAGGATTGACTTGAATTTGCTCTTATTAACAGTTATAAGGTAAGATGAATGCGCGTCCAGATGCAATAATAAGAAAGCGACAAAAATGCACTGAAATCTTCTTGGCTGTGCATTTTGCTCAACCTGATGTTCTTGTTGTTCTTAAAAGGAACAGTTAGCGTGCTATGTGCTTGTTGTTGTAGAACAGAGGAGCTACGACAGGCTATCGACTTCATAAAATGCGCTGAGAACTTGGGGCCGAATTCCCAAAGCTTTTCGTCCTTAAGTGCTCTTTGCTGTTAGTCGGCCACCTTTGCTAACAATATGTATAGCAACAGGATTGGCTGGAATTTTCTCTGACGAACAATCGAAGTGCAAAATGTTTTGTGAATACGGGGCCTTAATTAGAGCCACTGCCTGATACTTGACACTGCCAATATGGGACACTTTTATACAGAATCGGTCACGCTATCGGTATGCAGTATTATTGCGGTCATAAAGAGTAATATGCCCACCACGTTATTTTAACCTGTCCATTCCAAGAGTCTAGAAGATGGAGGCGAAGGATATTTTAATGGCACTCTAACACCAGCCATTTAGTCCTGCAAGAATACTAGGCCCATGATCAACGTATATGCATATTATGAATAAGAGCGCTTAATATAAAAGCTCCTTAGAAACTAGCAGAATCATTCGGTATTACAAATATTACCGTGTTTCGCTAACATATTTATTAGAATTGTTAAGTTACGGAGAGTTTTACTGCCACTAAGATTCGATCGCTTCTTTACTACTTTACTTTCGTCAATCTTTGTCTCTGTGCGGGCTGTTTTCTAAATTAATTTCTGTAATTGATATGCGTGTAGTATCTGTAGTGATGCGCTTTTATGCTTCACTGTGTGCGAGGTTCTTTTGCAGTTCGCTTTTCTTTCATTTCTTTTCTTATTCTTTATTTCTCACTTCTTTCTTTTGTTCTTCTCGTTTTTAATAAAACCATTTCATCTTTCTCTCATGTACTCATATAGACTTACATTTACTAAATTAACTGAAGTTCTGGGAACCATGATCTGATTATGAGGCAAAGCGCAGTGGGAGACTCCGGATTAATTTTGACCACCTGGGGATTTTAAATGTGCCCTAAATGTACTGACTGTAGAGATGTGATGGTAAACCTAATCTGTGATTGAATTTTCATGCACAACAAGCTATAGAGGGCTCATGTGTGACGTTCTATTCCTTCGATCCTTTTCGCCTTTCTGCCTTTGCTGTATTTAGATATTGTGTGTTGGTCTTTTCTTCACAATCCTTATTTGTTTGGGTCTATTGATGATGTTTGCAGAATATCCGTATCTTCAGTGACCTATTTTCTTGGACTTGCATCAGTTAATCAACAACTAATAATGCTTGAACGCGTCGAACACGTCAGCCTAAGTTCTTTTTGAGTAAGGCGTCGCCCGAGAAGTGCTTTCTATTGCGAGGTAATAAGGATTGCCGTTAATACTTTAGGTGAATATTCTGGATACAAGACATTATTATATGCACGAATCCTTAAGTAGACAATGCTAATGCAGCTACGTCGAAATGGTAGAGTGTCGCATGCAATAAAAATTCACTATTATAGGTACAATGATAGCATTGTATAGTAACGAAGTCGCATCACACCTTACTTAACAGGGGTCAAATTACGGGATCCCAGATAATAAAGAAAAAAAGATTGCCAGCCCTCTTATCGTAATACATTTTGTACGCACGATACGTAATGTCAACAAGATTATGCTCTTCTAATTGCCCTTGTTTTATCGCTAAGTATTGTGTAAGATTTGATATTTGCATTCTTTACAGTCGTTGTTGATTGTATTTTATTTACTCATATGTTTTCACTGCTTTCGTATACTATGAACACTGTTCTGTGTTTGAGATTCTTGTTTTATTCAGTTAAATATGCCAATAACAGGCTGGTATCCTCTCCCCTACTTGCACAATGTTCTAACTGCAGGAACCCATGATCTATACGTGTAAAAAGATGACGAAAGAGGGTTTACGGCTAATGATGAACATGGACGTGGAGGCGTCATAATGCACAATTCAGTGTGCACGCGGCAAAACATTGATAACCACAACACATAAGCATGCGTTTAGGTGATCGCGCATAGCAGTCATGAAACATTGAAACAAGTCTCGATGGGGCATATTTCTGAGTCCATTCACACAGCTCTTTAGAGCCTTTGCCTGCACTCTGCACACTCAAAAGAAGGGGAATATTGAAGGTGTAGGTAACGGAAAAGATAACTAAAAAGCCAGAATATCAAGATAATTGTTTATATAGGGCACACTTTCATGGAGAAAAGTTAGAGCTACGTTATTCGAAGCCGGAAATTGAAGAAGGAAATCCTCGGCGAATGTTTTGCGTCTCCTTATTCGATTGCCAGCCGAATAATACAGATAAGGAGCGCCACAGACTCTCTGTGAGATTTATCCGCTACAATAAGCTTTTCCGCGGTACCTTTGGACAACCTGCCCACATTCTGGAGGACGACGGCTTCAGACGCAGGTAGACAAGATTATAATTTGCATAGATGAGTTAGAACACTATAATTACTATAAATTCTCTATTTAGCTAGTGCTACAAGGACAATAAGTGTGACGAAATTGACTGACTACTGGAATGCTGTAAGCGAAAGCCAATCGGGCTCTAGTTCATCGTTCATCGTCATCGTTCATCGTCATTGGTCGCAGTGTTAAGAATCTACATTCTCTCTACTCTACTTCCCATCCCTTCTTGAACCCTCTATCCCGCTCTCCCACTACTTGTCAGTTTCGGTCGACCTTCGCCTGGAGTGCTTTTAGAGCGTTGTAATCCCTACTGTTCGTCACTAGGTAACTTTTGTGCGCAGTACGTTTAGTGCGATAGTATTCCTTTTTTTTTTGCGTTTCCTTTATGGGAGTACCGTGGATGAGCAGTTGCTGGCATTAGTGTGCAACAAGAACCCTCACCTAAAGCTAAGGAGACCGCAAGGATGTAAGGTGATAACACTAAGTAACATGCTCTGTGCTGTGATACCCCCCTACATCTCTACACCCCACACGGGCGTTTTGACACGAGAGCCCATCTCAGCGGCCTGCTTCAAAACTTCAAGACTGCGCTGCGTACCGTGCTTAATACAAATGACACTGCGGCGGCGCGACAGTGGCTATGTTGTATACACGGTGCAGGGACACGTGCGGAGGGAGGGCGGCCCGCTCCGGAGCGTGCTCCGTGCAACGGCAAGCAGCGCGGGACGCCGCTGTGCGTCATAGCCTCACAGCTCCTGTGAGGCAGGCCGTACTTACTGCGTGTCACTGTGAGACATGTTTTTGGTGACGGAAAAGACAGATATTCACCAGCAAGTCCTGCTTACGTCTATAGCGCACTTATTAGACATCGCAAAAGCAAGAAATCAAGCAGCTACTGATTGTCAAGTTAATGCGGGCACCCGTGTTACAGTGGCTTAAACAGCACCAGCTGAGTGCTAAGGAAGGACAACCATTAAAAAAACTCGTAGGTGCTTACAAATTTATTTCTTACACAGCTCTTACAAACCAAGATGTTTCGAAATGGGACTCGTGAATTTAAATGCTCTCTGCCTGGGCACCGACCGGGAATTCAAGCTCTGGGCTGCGTAGGTCTCAAAAGCAAGCGCCGAGTGCAGCCATCGACCCCTGCCTGCACGCATAGGCCCTAAGTAATTGCGGCGTTTTCCTAGCTTCTGTGTTCCAAAGTCTTTTGTGAGCAGCGATTCTTTACAGTAACCGTGAATTATGCAGCGATCGTCCTGCATGGGAAGCTAAGAAAGGACCACTCAGCTTCGGTCAACGCCCGAAAATTTGAAAACGTTCACGAGCTCGCCACGAATTTCGGAGGGCATCCTCATACTAGATTATAAATTTCGCTGCGCTGTCTGACCTGCGAAACTGTCTTGTGACGGCAACAGTCTTGACACTCTTAACTTCCGCACAAAGCGAGGATGGATGTCGACAACAGGGCTTGTCGCCTGAATTTACTATTTGTAACTATTCACCACAAGAAAATTTCGCTGAAGACTACCTGAGCAATGCAGCTCTAATAAATCCTTTCATTAATGGGAAATTGGGACAACATTAGCGTAATCTATGATCTTTGAGCCCACTTCTGTACTGATTTTTCGTGCACAATTGCGGCTTCAGCTACGTTGATCCTCCTGATCTGAAGCGTGTAGTTCCATGTAGCCCGCAGTTTAAAATTGCTCTCCGAAGACACGGGCTTAGTTATCCGATGTTTAGACTGGCTGCCCCTGCGCTCTTTCTCGCGACTGATATCTTGGGCCGCGTAATGCACACTCATTAGTACACTGCCTGCCTTCGATCCAAAGGCACAGAGATTGAGAAGCGCAAACCCCTTTCTCTAAAACTTCGGACTGCCGGGAAACAAATGAGATGGTGCGGGGAATAGGCTGCAACTTTTGAAAGAGCTGGTCAAAAAAAATTTTTTTATAGGAGGTGATTTAGGCCGCGCCATATTTAAAGAAGTACAGACGTCAAATTTTCGGCTGTAAACTTGTTCGTGCTTGGAATGATAGAAAGTTCACGAGTCACTAATACAGCTCCAGAACGTGGTCCACTTTTTTATTTATTAGTGTGAATGTTTTTATGTTAGCATGTTTCGGTTTTCGGGCACCAGATAACATACATGCACCGAAGTCAAATGTGTTTAAGTGCGTCCATGGAAAACAGCGACATGAAAGGAAACAATCAATCGCGGGTTGTCCGAAACTTGTTGACATTTTGACATTCCCTGTGCGTCATATTAGCCAATTTATTGCGCCTCGTTAAAGTTTCTTGAACCGTTTTGTAACAGCCTGCGCCTCTTGAATGCCATATACGTTCGACAATTTATGGGAAAGAAACTTCTAAAGCTACGAAATTATTTACTGGTGATTTACGGATTCTGCACCTTGACTCGAATTCATTAACGGTGCAAGAGCATTGTTGGAGGAAAGTAAGCGCAGTCGAAATTTCAGCGTCTGTACTCCTTGAATTTCGCCCATCAGCTAGCAAAAATAAAGAAAGAAGAAGTAAAAAAAATCAGGGCTGCGGACTAGGAGGCACGTAGTGAGCTCTCCTCTCGTTTTTCGTACACAGAATATGCAAATTTGTAAGTGTGCAAATTCCTCTTTTTTTCGACATTGTAATGTCGTTCTGCCTTCCTGTACATATCGTCATATTCGACATATTCGTCAGCGCTGAATAGCTTCCAGGCTGTATAGACCTCTGTTAGCTTCAGCCCAAAATTGTAACAGCGAAAGACTAACAAGCTTCGTGCACTGGCCAGTTGCTGACTTAACCTACACAAATGTTGCTGCACCAGCTGACTTGTAAGCAATAGCACTGAACGCGTGGAGATGAGAGTAAAGCCTGTAAGGGACAAAGCTATAGTCTGCCATGATCTTTCACGTGTAGTTCTTCCCACGTTTGTATTGTAAATGTTTTCATTCATTTTTATAAAACCGTTGTCGCTGATGGACACAGTTTCAACGTGTCAGCACATTGGTAACTTTCATTCACTGGCATTTCAATACAGCGCTGGCCGGTGCACAGCAAAACACAACATAAGACGACAACTGACATTGGAATAGTACGAAGTGGCATACTTACTGGTATCTTTGTTGTTTTTCATTACTGATTGTGCCGCAAGGAAAAGGAATGCGAATAAAGAAAAGGAACAGTTTTTAGCGAACACATATGTAAAAAACGTTTTTGCTTTCTTCTGCGCTTGCGAAGACGTGGCCACAACGCGGGCATATGGCAAATCGTAAGACGAAACCTACATGGACTGGCCATTCAGCGCGAAATATGGCCTGCATGCCAAAACCATGTCTACTATATCACAGTCTCATACGAGTGGCACTGAAGTACTCGTCTCAGCGTTCCCGCCTGTTGTATAGTTAAACAGGCAAAGGTCCCGATGCGTTCTCGGTTGTAAAGCATGCTCGATTTACTCCTCGAATGCACGTTTTGTGCGTTACGGATAGCAGAGTTACCGAATAGATATGCGCGCATATATCGAAAGGTATGCTTCAATGCACTCGTTTCATGTTTCGTTAACCTCAACGTTTTCTCGCATCGCACTGGATGGTTGGACTGCCATGAAAAAGTATCCGTTCCAATTTCATCCTTGAATTTAAAAAAGTTACGTACAAATTTTCTAAAACTCCGTAGTTGAGCTTATACAGCTAATGATTTATCGCGGCCTGTCTCTGTCTCTCTTTCCTGCTTGGACGAAATTGTCATTAGTCATTTCGCATTCAGAGAGATGCTTCGGCTCTCTTTCGGCGTGCGTATTAGACACTAAATTTACAAAGTAAGTTCTCACATATATACACGCCTGCGTTACGTTTTGCACCGTGGTATTTTTATTCGGTGCAACGCGTGTAATTTTACTTGACCTCAATCGAATCGCGCCAGCTTCAGCAGCACAGCAGTAATGGCTCTGCGTCCTGAATCTGCACCCTTCGCCTGCTATATTTACCGCCACGCGAGGATTTCCACGGCCATCCTGGAGGCCTCAGCGTACGTCACATCCGGACGTACGGAGGCTTACTAGCGGTAAGGGGTTTTTGCGGCACGAGTCTCCACGACTAGATAGAAGCGCTCAATGGTCCAGCTGAAAAACATTCCAGTGTTGACTCGTTTCTTTCGTTCTTTCTTTTTTTCTTTTTCGGAACCTCCGTAATGTACGCGTAAGCCAGCCGTCTAAGCGACGTTGGTGGCATGTCGGCCTGGCGGTGACTATGGCGTGCACGGAAACCTTTCGTGCTTCGTCGTTTACCTTCGGGGACAAGTCATGGGGGCGACAAAAATGGCGCAGCAGTAGTCGGACACTCCGTCACCTAGGCTACGGTGATTCTATTGCGAGCCTTTCATTAGCACCTATCGAGCAGCTGCGGGTTGTTAGCGCGACACGCGAAGCTTTGTAGGTGTTCTTCGCTACTCATCGCTGCGGATAATAACGTTGAAGAACTCGGGGATAATAATGACGGTGCGGCTTAAGCCTGGGATTTCACAACAAATGTCACGCAGAATGACGCATAACATACGCAGACTCACCCCTTTGTTGGCAAAGTAATTACGAGGTTGGTGTGAAAGTAATCGTGAAAGTAGGTTACACTGCTTTGAGTGCAACGAAAAGTGGCCTTGGGCGTGGGAACCCGTGGGGCAGGTATCCATAAGTCACCATCGCGAGACCGACGTATCGCGAGACACCTACGGTGGGGCGCCAACGGACCGTGTACATTACGCCCGTGACTCGTAATAAACACAGAGACAAAAAAAAAAGAGAAGAGTTTCAGTGCTGCAATAAAGGTCTCAAAAATAAAGTAACGGCAGAGAGACGCCTAACAACGATGATTGGGGGGAAAAAAAGAGGAAAAGGAAAGCGCGCATGATGAATTACGTGCGCACACCTTCAGCTACACTGGTAACAGGTGGCGCAAACATTGCCCTTTTTAAATATGCGCACACGGCTGGAACTCAAGTGAGAATTTAAGCCTCCGGGGCACGCAACAGTGAATTGCGCTTTTACATACGTTAATCAATAGCACTAGGTTTTGATGCCCAACGCGGTACGCTATTACGTCAATTAAGGCGGCAAGGAACACGGCGCAGCAGCTGAGCACGCGAGGCGCCTTGCAGCTAAACTATACTGCCCTGTTTTCGCTCTCGAAGCACCGTGAATGTTCGTCGGTCGCGGCGCCGCGCAATGGCCGACTGCTTTGCCGGGACAAACAAAGGAACGCCGGAAGTAAACGCCATAAAAGGTGCGCCAGTATAACGTTATAGCGTGCTGGTCACCTTTCTAACAATACCATTATCGGTCCAGCCAGCGCCAAGTCGCGCGCACGCTAGCTTTACCTCTACTAGCGCAGGTGCTATCAGGAGCGGTAACAGCGCCGGCATAAAGCAGCAATGCAACGACAAAGCGAAATGAAGTGCGATGTAGTATTCGTTGCTCTAGTCCAACATTGTACGCAGGCGAAACAAATTTTAAATATGGCGATCTGTAACGCCCCACGAGGCTAAACAGTTTTGTCTCGATACTTAATTGGAAGATTCGCAACTCCACGCGCTCTGCGAGCTGCAGCGCCTGGTTTAGTCGTGAAAATGCGCCACAACATTCTCGACGTTCTTTGTAGGGACGGAACAGAAGCTCAAACGACGACAACACTAACTGCGGCTGGCCTGTGCACTAATCGAGGCTGACGAAAGTGGGCCGCGAGCTTTAGCTGGCGCTCAGCGCATGCCGCTGGTTGGCTTAAGACGCAACCGCAGCGCTCAAGCACTATTGAATCCCCCGCAACTGTGATTTTTCGCCGATGTAAATGCTGCTCACGAATTTCGGAGGTCTTTGTAAGTTATTTTCTCATGCTTACTTTAGTGCCAAGATGTTACATAAATCTTATTTGCTAAAATTGCCCTTCTTTCTCTTGCATGACTTATATCTGGCAATTTCGCGTTAAGGACTTGGTGTCAACTTACTGTTGGATCATGTCGTGAGGACCGCTGAGACAGCAAGGGGGTGAGTGCAGAAGAGACAGGAAAGAAAGCCACACAATTAAATATTTGTCTGCCTAGTATCTGGGAGTCTGCTTCAGGAGAACAAGCTGGGTATCTTCCGTAGTTGAAAAGTTTCCCTATGGTTATTACACATTACAGGTGGCATACTAGAATGACAAATAACTGGTTTTAAGAGTACTATACTTAACGTCAAACATAGTCTGCAGTTTTGTACAAAGGAAACATTAGACTGAAATAAGTTATGGTTCTTTCGGTTACAAATTATGCACCGTGCGAATGTGTTTTGCAATGAATACTTACTGTATGTTTTCACGGCTTGTGGTGACAATGAAGATGCACAAGAAAGTGAGCATTAAGAAAGAAAAAAAAGGAAAGACATGTTTGGTTGTAGGATCAGTCACTGACAAAGAAAAGCATACTGGTCATCTTGAAAGCAAGAGGTAAATGCCCTGTTCTCAGAAATGCCTGAGTGGCGCAGAAGACAGAAAAAAGAAAAAAATGGGGAGTTAAAGATGGCAGTGTTCAGATGCCGAAGAGATGAATAATAATAATAAAGAAAACAAGCTTGTTAAGATCGCGTTAGTGTCAGACACTGCACGCTTATTGGCACATGTATTCACACCAATTGCTGGGTCGTTCACACAATTAGGGCAAGAAAAGAAATTCTTGAGCATGGCCTAATCGGAGGTCCCAAACAAACAACTAATGAAAAGGTAATGTCTAGTAAAATATATTTAGTAATAAACGAAGATAAAAGCCTATTGTTTTAGGCGGGGCATGGGTGTGCCGTGCAAGTAGTCCAAACGAAAGACAGTGTTCAAACCAAGCGGACAGGAAGAAAAAAATGACGCTTGTCATGTGGTACCTGCTACTGAACCGAAGAAAGGAGGGCGACCAATACGGCAGCCGTAAAGAGGCAGAAGATAAGATTGGCCATGGCGATTGGCCAATCGAGAAAGAGCCGGAAACCAAAATGAGCGGAAACAGAAGAGAGCAGAAAGCTGGTGTCACTAAACAGCACCTACTGAGCACACTGTACAATTCTTTCAGCGCAACATCTTCTCTATATCTACGCAAAATGCTCATATCAGTTCAAAAAACATTACGAAGAATGCGAAAAAGAAAAACGTACACTATTGAAAAGCGTTTTACACACTAACTACCATGCAGAAAATAACAATGCACAGGTACCGTGACTACAACTACGTGTATATATATACACAACCCTCCAACCCAGTAGTTGTATCGGGCAGAACTACGCCGGACCTCCACAACGCTCAACACACTAAACAGTGGCGCAGCTCTTTTTCCAGCCCTGACTGCTTTGCGCGGTACATAAGCACACGCGCTCACTTCCCCCTGCACCTTGTTGACATTGTCCAACGCTTTATGAATAGCAGAAGTGGCATAAGCTGCTTTATGCTGCGCTGAAATATCAAACCCACAACACGAAGAGCACGACATTTTGCTGCGCACCGCATCGGCACGACGAGTGCAGAAACGCGCAGAGGTCGGCGTGCGCGTGGCTTCGGGATGCTCGTCACTCGCACGTATCCCCATGCCGACGTGTCAAAGCACGCCGGCAGTCTTTCTGCGCTCGTGTTAGCGCTGGAATTCGCACTTCAAGGGCGGTGGTGAATTAGTGCCGATTCTCGCAATATTTACACATCGCTCCCCACCCAGCAGCTTCATTGCATTACAGCAGTAACATAGAAACAAGTGTCAAGAAGGTTAGTTTGTGGCTCCGCACAGAACAACGAATTTTTGGTCAGCGCTCACCGGAATGATTTCGACATGCTGGTTAGTACCATTGGGAAATTGCCACAAGTGCGTTTGCCAACGGAAACCGAAACACAAGTGTTGTATCTCTAACGGGTGAACTGTGCCGATGTGTTGCGCATACACTAGCATTGAACGTTCACACGCGCGCAAACACAATAACTGCAGTTATGGCGGGCGACATGTTCAAGAGTCGAAGCAAAGAGAAGCGCGCACACTGGCAGCATCAAAACTGATAAGCATACAGGGCTCCTCTGTAAGTTGACCGAATTATCCTAGGCCTCCCACCGGAGCACCCGGGAGCTGTAACGCCAAACCGCAAGTTTGTTCATAGGCAGGCGCTTCACGTACGTGCAAGGTGCATTCAGGGCCGAAGTGCGGTTTTTGCTTTCGCAAAGAGGGCGAACATATGAGCGTGCCGCGGAATCAGCTCCATTCTAATTAGCTCGCAGCGCCCGCACAGGCGTGTTTGGCTTCCTCCTGAGCTGCGTTTCTGATACGGAGATTGAGCCCACAACAAGAGCAACCAATAAAACCTCGTTTGCGGCCGCAGAGACGATCCACGAGAGCTTGATGCCAGCACAATAAGGCGGCGAAAAAAAAAACGGCGATATATTTGTATTTATTTATTTTTTATTTATTTGTAAAATACCTTACGAGGCCCCTGCATGGGCATTGAGTAAGGGGGCATAGAATCGAGGAAGCACATACAACAATATGAAGGTAAAAAAAAAAAACATCAACACCAGCCAAGTGTACAGCCTAAAAATTGAGCGATGCAATGCACCGTATAATAGGTTGTTCCAGCTAACGTTAGCCAAGCTCTTCAATTAAAAAAAAAAGATATTTAAAAGGCACGGTTCAATACGATCTTAAAGTCTGAGGTGTTCGGTCGTTAGAGGTCTGATGACATAACACCGTAGGTCCTATCTTTTTTCTAGTGCTTGTTTTTTTTCGTTGAACATCTTGGCTAACGTTAGCTTGGACACATGGTATAGTACCTCACAAGGATACGATATCCAGGACTGATTTATTTATTTTAATATACTGGAATCGCCTTGTAGTCTGATGCCTTTCAGCGGCAGATTCGTCCTTCCTTATGATTCCCTCAATACGCACTGCCCAGTGCTGCATAAGCGGGCAGTACCGTCGCAACATAAGGAACAGTCATATTCGGCGTTGCAAGAACGTTGCGCTGTCGAACCAGATGTTATTGAATGCAGATTTCTGTATCGTTCTCGTAAATTCTCGTAAACTGTAACGGCGGTATGTCGAAGTGGAGCGAAAATTCAGGTTCTCTCGAATGAAAATATACCCGCGATCTGTAATGTGCATCGAACCATAGCACATGTGCGAAAAAGAGATCCAGCCACTCAGTATACGGAGCTCTTCTTTTTCGCTTAGCACAGATGCCGCCTTCCATTTTGGCTGAAAATGGCGCGACCATTGATACAGAAGTTTTTACAGATGTAGCGGTTCGCACTGAACGCCTGACACTCGATTGCTTTTATACGTAGCTGACTGCTGGTTTCTCAGAATCGATGTCATCACTCTGATTTTTCAATCGCGAGTTGGCCGTTTCCTTGCTAAGCGCTAATACGCGACGATGGTCCACGGCAGGAAAAGCCCGCGCACAGTCTCTGTGAATATTGAACGTAGTACATACCGCGCGTTTCTATAAGGACTGACTGAACATTTTCTGAAATTTTTAAACACAGGTGATTGCTGACCAAGCTTGGTAGGTGCCGCCCACAGCAAAATTCGCGTGACAATCACCAATATGGTTATTAATTTAACAAAAACTAATTGATGGTGTCATTTGCGATTATTGCGCAAATTCTAATGTCCACCAGTGCTATGAAGCTTTTTGAGCAAACAAGAAAAGTCATTTTATCTTATGTCGCACGCCATGTTTATTAAACAGATACCAACGTCGCAGAGACATGCGGTTTATATATAGAGAGAGTATCTTCAAAATTAAAGTATCAGTAAGTTTAAATTAAATTAAGGGGTTTTTACGTGCCAAAAACCACGATATCCGGTACTCCGGAAATTTCGACCGCCTGGTGATCTTTAACTTGACCCCAATGCACGGGACGCAGGCATTGTTCTTTCTTTTTTTTTCATATCGCCCCTCATCGAAATGCGGCCGCCGCGGCCGGGGTTCGATCCCGCGATCTCGCGCTTAGCAGCGCAACACAACAGCCGCTAATGCACCACGGCGGGCATATGTCAGTAACTTAACAACAACGCTATGGTATAGCTTTACAAATGCCGCTTGCACAGCTGGTACTTTATGCTTGCTTGGCGGCCAGATATCTGGCAAACAAGCAGAGTCAAAAAATACATATTTAACAACAATTTGTCAATTAGGATTTCAATTTCGCGATTATGGTATACGTTTATATTAGAAACGTGAACACCGTACGATTCGAAAACAACAGCATTTTTTATATTCTTCAAGGGCGCTTGTAGGTTGCTGCTGGCCGGTTGTGAATGGTTTTGTGGACTGAGAGAGCCGCCCACCTAGTGCGAAGAGAGAACACTTTCTCGCTGCTTCGCACCATAAACGTTCATTCATCTTCCTCAAAAGCGCTTGTATTCCGAGATATTCGTAATAAAATTTGGTTTTACGAGAGTTATCTCGGAATGGTCTCTGTTCGATAATTTAGGCACCTCGCCGGAAGCACAACAGGGGTTGCCTTTCATTTGTATTTCTTATAAACCTTTTTCTCCCTCCCGCTCTAACTTCCCTGCAAAGGCGCGACTTGTGGCACAAAGGCGAATCTCCCACGTGACACAGCTGATTCCGCATCGCATCTGGAAGCCGGCCGAAGGTGATAACAGCTGCGCTCCTTTTGCCGGCCGGCAGGACAAGACTGACCCTCCAGTGAGCTACGTCACATGGCAGGTTCGTCCTCGTGTGTCCAGACTACCACCTCAGCATGCTAGATTAGCACGCAGAGCGCCATATTTGATAGATTTCTCGGAACACGAGCGCTCCAGAAGTGAGCGAAATGAAGTTGCCATCGAATAGTATTGCCTTAGGTTTCCTGCATAAACTTGTACGATAACCACAAAATTAAAGTTGATTAACAAAGTTGATGAAAAATTTGGTATTGTTAATTATGTATTTTCCGAATCGGTCACAAAAATTGTGCCAGCTAAAGCGAAAAAGCCACCTGTGCAAGCAGGATTGGCCTGGCTAACGGGGCATTGAATTAAAATCAGTAAAACTAGCGGCCCCATACCTGGCACCTGCACGCATATGTAACCGCGTTTCACGTAGCACGTTTTGCAACACTGCTAGGAAAACCTATCGATGCCTTAAAGGAGTATTGACATATATTTTGGCAGTTGCAGAAACTCTACGACAGGCTTGTCACGCGTACGAGGATGACACTAGCCAAATAGGATAATTGCGAAGCACTTATAAGTAGGGGTGTTTCGAATTGTGAAATTTACGAATCCAATCGAAAACGACTATTCGAGAAAAACGAGCCACGAATATTGAATTGAATATCGTATATTTTCTTGTTTCTGAAGCAACGTCAAATGCGAAATTTGCACGGGGTTCGTTTGTTAAAAAAAAAAATGGAAATGAGGCTTAGATACATTGACATATGTATGTAATACCGTGTAAAATGAGACGTCTGGACAACTGAGAAGCTTGTAAAGGACGAACAACTGCTTTCAATTATCTGGTGCATCATGATAATGGCAGTAATGAAACAGAGGAGCAGCATGTTCCCAGATGCACGTACAGGGTTCTGTTCGCTGAGGAAGAGAAGCGTGAAACTACAGCACTGCACCTTGTTTTGAAAGTATGTAAATGTAGCGAGACTGGCTGAGTACTAAGTGGGAACAAATTCGTATATAAGCTGCCTAAAAACAAGCCATTAGTATTGAATGATTGGAAACTATTGAGCAAAAGTTATCTGAACCGTGCGTTCGCTCAGGAGCTGGAGCCCTTGCACAAGAATGGCAGCTATTATGTAGCAGAATCATTCGGAACAGTAATCGCGTACGAATCAAGCAGCAGAACCTATACGATTCGTATTCAAAAATCCGAATATTCGCACACCTCTACTTATTAGTCATTCTAATTTGCTACTAAAGTTGGGTAGCGGGGGGCTTTTGAAATGCCGGACGTGGTGTCATCGACATTATATGGAAATCATGACGCAAAGCAAAATTTGCTGACGTCGTCAGCAATTAGACTAGACATGACGGCGTTGCTCATTGGAAAATTGACAAACGTACAAAAAAAGCAAAAAAGAAAGAATGCTCTTTTTTTTTCTGCTTACGTTTGCTTGTGAGAGTCGTAGGGATTGCAGGAATGGAGCGAGTCAACGTATCTTGATGTCACATGACACGTGTACCTTCTTGGTACCGAAACACATTCGTAGAAATAAGTATTTTCATAAATTATTTAGCGCACTATGACGCTCGTCAGTATTTTGCATTGAGTTTAGAGGGTTTAGACCTTATTGTTTGACTAAGAAAATAAAGAAAAGGAGAAATGACGTGTTAGTATACTCATTTAACGCTTGAATTTCGGATTATCACCCCACCCATGCACGAACGTCCTTTTCCGCTCATGCTTGCCAACGTAAGTCGTCGTGCAAATAGAAAGAACGCTGATAGACACAAGAAGAACGAATGTAGATTGCAACTAAATATTTCTACTGAAGTTAACTCACGCAAAAACATTTTTGGTAAAGAAGGAAATATTGCAAGCACTCTAGTCTTGCTGCGGTACGTTTACTCTCTAATGCCTCTAATACGAGCCACTCTTGCGACAAAGGCGCCAGAATATGCCGCAAAAGAGGTACGTGTCAGCCCCTCTACAAGGCCTCAGCGAGCAAGTGTTTTGTCCAAACCGTTAACAACAGGTAATTGCGTTGATTGTTTCACACTCGCGGAGCAAATATTTCGCGCGTCTTGCTCTTGCGCTGGAAGCTGAAGCCGAGTGCAGTGTGCACGGTCATCCAGCCCCACATATACAGCGCCAGAACGCGCTTCTTCGACGCTAGGACTCTTGAACATTTCGTTTCATCGCCACCGCATACCGTTGCCACTTTCACGTGCGCACTAAAACACTGGAAGAAATCGCGCAGGCGAGAGAACGGGCAGAAAGTCCCGCATGGATAACGCGAGGCGGTCAGCACTTCGTTTAATGGGGAGCGTTTTCTGGCACATTTTCTCGCCTGCGCGCCGTCTTCGCAGAGGCCGAGCCGAGGCCAAAGCGTTCTGTGGAGCAGCGACGCGTCGGGATTGAGCGCCAGTGACTGCAAGCAGAGTGTAAATGCAGCACAGGCTCTGTGACGTGGAGGCGAGGCCAGTACTTACTGCTTACTGGCTCCAGTTCTACGCAGCATGAGGAAACGAAAGCGCCATAATGTGAATGCTTCGCACACTTCTTCTTTTGATTGCACAATGAGAAAGTGGGAAACGCTGCACGAGGCGTGTGTTCGTCCAAGCATCCACCCTGTCCGTCGAGTTCGCAAGTGATTGCATTGAAGCTACTAATCATTAAGAACAAAGATAGTAAATGTAGCCAGTACTGGTCATCGAACATGACGCACCCTTTCTTGCGTGGGCGTTCGGCAAAAAGAGGATTTTAGCTGGTCTTGCGAAAACGGTGGAGAGGTTGCATGCGAGTGGCCGATATATTTGTATCAGTTTTCGGCGATCAATAACCTAGAAACTTCAAACCCTTCCCGGACGATTTGCTGCTTTTGTTGATCACTGCCAAGAAAATTACCGTCCAGCTGAAATAAAATGCGGCGAACATAAGCAGGGAAGCAATAATAAGTTTTGCAGAGAAGCTGCAGTGCAGTTCAGAGGCTCGGAAGTGTTTTTAGCCTCACGTGGTTCCTGTGGAGACAAGAAAAGCGAACACACAAACACCAATGATTTTCTCATCATCTGCACATCTTGACGATGCGTCTATGTGCGCGTTGTTACCTGCTCATCTGCTTGCTCTTATGCTTTTGAAGCGTGGTACAAGACGCTGGCATCCATGAAATCTTCGTTGCATGCTGTCATTGCTTCCTCTCAGTAGCTTGGGCGAGCATCATTTTTGTTTGGCAGAAACTTTAATCATGCATCGCGTGTGACAAAATGCACGGTACAGTATCTAAATTTCGGACAATTAGAAGAGACGTGGCATGAACACGCAAGGCTGACCACAAGTACGCAACATTCATCTACACGTATCCACGTTTCCAGGTCATCTTTCAACTCTGCAATTCACTTTCACGTCATCATCCTTTGCAACGTACTGCACTTAGAAAGCCTTAACCGCTACATGGTTTCAAGTTTAGGCTACTAAAGATTACTCCGTGATTACAATTATTATTGACTGTCATTACACCGAAATAGTTCAAATGACTAATTCCTCAACTTTTTTTTTTTAATCTGCAAACAAACGTGCGTCAGTTTTCATCACGTTGCTTCGGCTGCCGTCTTATCACGACAGCATTGGGACCTGGCGAAAAAAACGTGCATTTATCGGAAGCTTATTATTAGCTAGGCTAGTGCACTATAAGATAAACAGCGAATGGCGGGCGCTAAATATAGTGCTCGACGTTCAGAAAGCGAACATACCCAGCTCTCCATGGAATGGGATTCACGGAAATGTGTCGCCATGCAAGCGAGCTCCTTCACAGCAGTGAGGTTCTGTAGCTGCCGTGATTCACATTGACACTTCATGAAGCAAGAAGAATCTATTTCTGTAATTACGACTAGCGGTGATAAACTTCCAATAAATGCTGTATACACGGGCGCGTTATTGTCACAACACAGAGCGACCTTCTTGCACATGTAGGGGAATGTTCATTACCTATTATTATTTTTGTACAGCAAACGGAAAGCTTGCAATTGGCGCTATACGACATGCCACGTGCGCGATAAAGGTTTTCTCACACAATATCAATGAGAAAATGAGATAAATCTGAGATTTGCAGGTGTGCACCGAGAAGACAGGACTCAAGTGCAAGAGTTGATCATGTGTTCTTGGAAATCCTGCAACAGCCATCGGATTCGTTTTCGAGCAAGGAAACCCAAACCTAACTATAAACAAAGTAGAGCCTCAATATTATGTGACAAAAATTGACATGCTCCGCCTTTTTTTTTTCCAAGAAGATATTTGTGGCTAATGATGTTTTCTTTTTTTTTGTGGAGAAAAAAATAGTTATCCCACCGTCAAGTGCACGCCAATAAACAGCGCGATAAAAACGAAAACAACGCATGAAAAACAGCTCAGTCACTTACAACAGAAAAGCAACAGACGTACACAGCATATCGTTAATAATTTACCCGATATAACACTCGAGAAATAAAGTCACGCTCACGGGATACCTTGTGGTTCTTATGTCCACAAATCGACTTGGCACAACAGAAGCTTAGCATCCATTGGTCCATTAAGCGCTAGCTACAGGCACACAGCGCAGCGCTGAGTTTTCTCTGCGCTACGCTGGTAAGAAACAACCACATAACGATGTGACGGCCCCATTATTATGAGGCGCGCAAGAAGTTCACTCACCTTGAAGCGTCAATGAAATATATTATGAGAGATGCTATGCTTAACAGGAACACCAGGACTACCTGCAAAGAGACAAAAAGAGGCGTACTATTAAGGCTTGCAGAAGAAAATGGTCACAGCAGACATCTGCATTGACCAACAGCCCACAGCAGCCGATTTAAAGGATTCACTCGCTAAACGTGTCAGCTTCGTTCATTCGCCAAAAAACTGAACAACTGATGTGTTTGGAAGCTTGGCTGTCATCCATGAAGCGTTGTGTGAAACTGAGTCATCTCCACGTGCGCTTCAAAATCAAGCTTCAATATCAAGCACCGTACGCTGAGCTTCCAAACTCCTGCTGTTACAGAGCAAAGCTGATAGCTGCCGCACACCAGAAAGCTCTTCAACGATGATGCTAACACATCGGCCGCGCCGAGGGCCGGGGCAGCCACATTGGTGACGAATTTCTCTTTGAGAACATACGCAGCGACTAACCTTTGATCCATAGAACGTTGGCATAAGTATGCCCAGTTTTTCTTTAAATTGACTTACAGACCACCTTTGGCAGATACACCAATTTTTAGCTCTGCGTATAAATTGTGTGGACAGGCTGGTATATCTTGCTTCGATCGACAAAGAACGATTGATCTGGTAACTACAGATGGTCAGTAGTTGCCCGATTGTTTGCATATTTTAGAGGAATACAGATTTCAGATTTTCGGCTTGTTATTCCTAAAAGTTATTTCATCTTGTAAAGCTTTTCTGTCGCAAATTCGCTTCAGGATGCGCGTCACCCAAATTTTTCAGTCCAACCGCTTCGTCTCCAAAAATCGGACGTCACGCACGTCGCCAAGGCAAGGCATAGGCGGGAGACCTGGTGATTCCGGCGCACCACAGGTTGTTAATCAGCACAAATTAATGAGGAGCACCGAGCCATGGTTCGTTCTGTCGGAGCGCGTCGACTAAACGATTGATAGCGACATCTTAGTTACAGACATCATTAGGAAACATTTTGGTCCGAAGAATTTTACAAAATGTGATAACCTCGGAAAGTGGCAAGTTGCAACCTTATTAGACATACGCCCTTAACTCAGTACAATGCGATTTTTCATGAAGACATTGCTCGTATCTTTAAATTATCTATCGCCAAAAGCGAAGGTGCACCATCTGCAAGAGGAAACTATGAAATTTACAACTCTGTAACTCAACAATGAAAAGCTATACCACAATTTTGTAAATTTCACCTAATAGTACATCTGAAGAATTGCTATATTATACATGGCTCTCAGACAAACCACTCACATGTAAGTACAACTTTTGCAAAACCCTTGTGAACAGTGTAAGAAATTCACGCAAGATATAAAGTGACATATCAAATTTGTCCGCTTTGGGTGCTCTAACGGATGCAGTTTACAAACCTGCGAGATCTGTTTTAGGTGCAAGGCTACAGATCTGTAAACTTCGTTCTTCTATTTTTTTTTCAAACTTGCGAATTAAAAACAACTCTTTTAAAAAGAGCAGGCGCTAAATCGAAATTCCGCTTCCAACAGTCACTAGAATTTTAACTTTCCCTCTCAATTGCAACAAACTTCATTAAAATCGCCTCAGTGGTTATCTCAGAAAAGCATTTCTGCGTTTTACATGTATTTGATTAGGCGGCATCGGAGTGGGGCCAGAACTAAAGCTTCCTCTTAAGTCGTGTTCTTTTTTACGTCGTTGGAATGTCGTGTTCCAATCCTATCGTAGGCTTCAAATCCGACAACTTCTACAAGACAGCCTCGAAATCTGCAAAGGTTCAGGCTAGTTTGGTGTCTAAGTAGGCAGAAATGGTAGAGCAGTGCAGCGGGAAACCACGTGATGTAGCTGCGCGAAGCGAGTGGTATTTAGCCATGGCGCACCATCGTTTTGAAAACCATTTAACGATTCAGATGCATGGAACACCAAGCCTGAGTGCTACTTCGGAACTTCGGAGATGTTAGACTGGCTTTTAAAGAATGAGTGCACTGCGTTGGTACATATACTCACTGCAGTAGTCTTCTGCTTCTTGTCGTATATTACGAATAATGATATAGAGTTTATTCAGACATTTACACAAATGCCCAGGGTCACTGGTACAAAAGTCATAGAGCTTTCACGGCCTGGTAAGTCTGCTTTCATTTATCTGGCGCACTCTGATGATAACAGCAACGAAACAGTGAAAGAACATGTCACCCAATGTACGTAGAGTTTTGTGTTCGTTGAAAGATATAAGTGAGGTGCTGCAGCACAGCACAGTATGGAATAAGAATCGAGCATCAAGAACTACTCGATTCGTATTCGAAATTTGAAATATTCGCACACCCCTCGCATTAACCTTTCGCTTTAACTTTGCGTCGAGAAAGCAACGCCACGTGGCAAACAACGTCGCGGCGTGTTCACATTTCAATACGCCGGTAGTAAGCGGTCCTTTTGTAGGTCAAAACAACTTTTTTGTCCGTATAAACTGGAACACACGCAACCTATATGCAACGTCATACCGGAGTATATTAAAGTACAAATCATGATTTATGGAAAGAACTCATGATGGTGGAGTAATGAGGCGCAGCCTCTCAAAAGCCTGCAAGCAGTTGTTATAAGCAATTCGGAAGTCGCAGTGCCCTTCGAGCTTGGGAAGGGGACAGACTAGGAGAACGCGAACAGTCTTCATTAGGCATGTCGACAGTTTTTGAGCAGGTCTTTATCGGCAGTTGAGCTACATCGTAGCCTCTGCGGAGAATGCGGCTCAACGGAAACAGCTTGTCTGCGGCGAGCACTAGCTAGCTAAGGAAGCTCCAAAGCTTTCTTTTCACGTCCACTGGCTAGCTGAATTCACCGTGTTGGCCTAGAGCAGGGGCGGCGATGGCGAATGAGAAGGCGCGTTGGGCCACTTTTCTTTTTTTTTGTTTGTTTTAGAGGATTGGAGATGCATAGCGATGTTTGAGAGAAGGCAGTTTATTTACTTGGTGTGTGGCGGCGACTACAGTACACCGTTGTACGTCACTACTTTCGGGATGCCGCGTTTCATCTTTGTGCGCTCTTTCGAGGAGGCATTTTGAGACCCGGGAAAGTTCCGCGCACTTGAAGATAGTCAACCCACCACCAATGGCTGGGGCGTTCGGCTGCAGAGCACGCGGCTGCAGGTTGGATTCGCTACCAGTTCCATCTTAGATACTAACAATAGCATAGGCTACAGATAAATCAGACGATTTTACCGCAATCTAGCTTCACATTTACCTGGAAATTTTTAGGCACTTTCTAGAACCCTTTAACTATTTTGAACTTGTTGCTTGACAAAACTTTAGTAAGGCTTCTATACGGAGCGTTGTGCAGCTTTCTGTAGTGCCTGTTGTTACGGCATTTGTTCTTGCTTGGAGCAGTTCGCGGAGCAGTAACGAATGCTGAAGAAATGTGAAAACGAAGCGATAAATTTACGAACCGGATTGTTCCCACAGTATTTCTAAATTCTTTCCAGAAGTTCGCGGCACTTAATTAGGTTTGCAAACTTCGCTACTTTGCGCCCCGCTTCGCGACCTTCAAAATTCAATACTTCCGCGATGACAAAAATAGTCACGTAGAACACCGTGTGTATAACGAGCCTGTCACATGGCAAAGACGCCGCCATCGAATGGAATTAGCAAACTCATGCTCATATCTTATCGCAGGATTTGACCCTAGTGGCTGAAGCCGCCCTGCCACGGCCAAACAAGGTCTTTGTCTCACGAGCAGGTGAATATCTTGAGTTCCGATTTATTTGATTTATCGTGTTTCTAAAAGCACCCCTACTCGAAGCTACGCCCTATATGTAGGACAGCTTCGCTGCTCGGCGGAAGTAGACATTGCGATTTAGTAACGACCCTCGGCGATTCCTCGATGACGAGTTATTCGAAAAGTACTTCACCGCTTATGTTCGAAGAGACGCTTACAGCTTTTATTTGCACAATGTTAGTTCTAACATCACCGAGGAGCCTGACTGATGACCTCTACAGTTGCAGGGCAGCGCTGTCCTACAACCGTTCTATTCAAGGAAGAGCTTCGAGGAGAGAGAGAGAGAGAGTTTAATGTGAGCCGAAGATGTCAGCTCTGCTATATGCAGGGCTTGAAGTGGCCACGTAGTGAATACGTGTGAATGTGATTACGACACTTTAAAATTTGTGATGTTAAAACTTGTAACCATCGTATTCGAAAGCTTCCCTTGACCCCACCATGCAATCGAGCATGGTGCTTTGCTGGGCTAGTTGGTGTTTTCACCAACACACCAAATAGCTTAGCAGGTGTGTTACGAAACAATTCCACTGGATGCCTTATGGCGCTGAATGCATCGGTATTCTATCGACAGCTGTATATCAAAGTGAATTTTACTTTTTATTCATTTTGTTGACAATGAACTTGCGTTCTGCGCTACTTGCCATCATGACTCCACGATGTTCTTCCATTCCGCTGAGGTGAGGGAAGCGCTGTCTCGCCACAAGTATAGTCACTAGCTGTGCTCCAATGGTGATGTTGGAGCCCAAGTGTGTTTGTAAAAATTGGGATGTGTTTCTAGATGCGGTTTTATAATGATCTGAAAGATTAATCTTACGCCATGGTGTTGCCACTAGGATATTCAAATCCATTCTGTAGTTGCTGATTTTTTTCATTCCTCCTTCTTTCCGGCCCCAGATGCCTGCGAAATTGGACGATCTGCATAGGCTCCCCTAAATATTGTAACAATTACGCAGCCCTATAATCATTTACGAAGCAATACCACTGGGCGTCTTATGCAAGGCTGCAGGTGATTAGAAGCTAGTTCCTAGGCCCATTGCTGATTCGTTGCCTGTGAGATTAATTACTCGCGGAAAACGACGTGCTCTCACAGAGATTGCGCTTGTACACAGCGCAGCTGGTGCCTACAATTCCTGGGCTTGATTTGAATTGAAATTGTAGAAGTTTTCAATAGAACTGTGCTCCTGCTCAAGCGTTTACACGTGTCGTCTGTGCACCCGCTTTCCTACGCATTGCACGTTCATTTCTTTTTCTGCCCTTTTCTCCCTGCATAGAATAGAGAACTAGGAGCAACGTACCTCCCTGCCTTTTCTGGTCTCTTTTTATATGCGGCAAGATGCACGTCACCGTCAACACTCCTCAACGCTTAGTAAGGAAAAGACCTGCCAGCCATGGCAGCGAACAAGAAGGCACACTTGAGACAAACAATTATTGCGTACAAAAAGCCCTTAGTAAATCTGGGGCCGAATTCGCAATGGTTTTCCGCAATGGTGAATTCGCAATGGTGAAAGCTGTTTGTCTACAATATCGCAATATTATGTCTACTATTGCGATGGGTCCCCTCGTACTTGTTCTTAAAAATATTTCTGGCGCAACGACATTTTTGTGATTGCGGGCACTGATTCCAGCTCCAATACATCATGCCACGTGTTTTAAAAGCGGGAGGGTGTTATTTTCGTGCCGCTATACGCCTCCTCATCTCTCGGAAATAGGATTGTTCATGTGTTTTCAACACGGGTGATCATTTTTTTTGCGTTCTTTTTTAATCGAATCCTGGATGGATTTAATGCGACAGTATAGTTCTTAAAACTAATCATTGCCTTTCGTACGTTGTAAAAAAAAACATAAAAGTGCTTTAGAAACAGTAGACTTACAATAGACTAGCATTATATTAACACACACACAAGAATGCCATTCTATAGGCGACAAAAATTTTGGCTACTCTATCATCTACTTGAACTTCAATCTAGTCCTTTATATAGTTTCCTTTGGGGTCTATACTACGTACGTACCTTTTTCTCATCTCCAGTTAGGAAAACTCACACCAAAATATTTGCACATGTGTAGAACATCAAGACAGGGTGCGCTATGTCTATGGCCACAGAGTTGTAATGGGCGTTCATATTGATTTCCCTAATTTCATTTGATATCAGAGTTTCGAGTTCTACCACCACAGTTGGGCGGTTGAGACACTTCACGGTGTAAGACGAAACCACTTGCAAACGTGTAAATGGTGCAACTCAACTCCGGGGACTACGTTTTACCTTTACCAGTGCGTGCTCGAGCACGAAGCATTGCGTTGCTGAGTGTTTTCGTATTGATGCTCGGCGCACACCTGAACGTGTTTGCCACCCCTTTCCTGAGACATCGAGGGAATGCACATTATGCTCCACTCTCACCACCACAAGAAAAAAAGAAGAGCAATGGCTCGCTGTTCTAATAGTGAAATTTTCGAACACTCTATTACGTGTGATTTATGCCAGCCGCGGGTAGCCTGGTATCTATGGCGATGCGCTGCTGAATTCTAGATTGCGGGTTCAATCCCACCCACGGGGCCGCATTCCGATGCGGGTGGGATGCAAAAAACGCTCGTTTACCGGGCATTCGGCGCACGTGAATGCATCCCAGGTGGTTCAAAATTAATCCGGAGCACACACCCCCCCCACTACGACGTGCCCCGTAATGAGATCGTGGTTTTGGCACATAAACGCCCGTAATTCCCTTTGTAACTTATTATTTGTTCACGATTCGAATTTTAAAAGAAATATGGGGTTTTACGTGCCAAAACCACTCTCTGATTATGAGGCATGCCGTAGCGGGGGACTCCGGAAATTTGGACCGCCTGGGGTTCTTTAACGTGCACCTAAACCAAAGTAAACTGGTGTCTTCGCATTACGGCCCCATCGAAATGCGGACGCCCCGGGCCGGGATTCGATCCCGCGACCTCGTGCTTAGCAGCCCAACACCCTAGCCGCTAAACAACAACGGCAGGATCCGAATTTCTCGTTTTATTTTTACGCTCCTTGAATACCTGGTTGCATACCGAATATTTTCTTGCATATAAAAACAGAAAAATAAGTATGTATAAGTAAGAGCAAAACAAGGCAAAATAAGGTACGATGTATGTCCTCGAATACAACGCGCGTTGAAAGAAAGAAAGAAAGGAAGGAAGGAACTTTGCACGACAGCATGCATTACGTTAGTCACTGAAACCGAATATACGAAGCTAAGAGATACCTCGGGAGGCAGCCCCGAAAACAAATACTTCTTGTTTAGCGACTGCAAGCCGCCAGATAAATTTTATTTCTGCAGGAGATCACCAAGCAAGTGTTTCTCCTCTGCAGAAACGGCTGCTTGTTGGACAAGATATGATGCCCTCAAGAGAGACTTCGGGAAGAACGAAGAACTTGTGGTTAGCTTGGCCTATAACGGGCGCTTGAAGCGGCAGATGCACCAGATGTACAGTCTCTTTCTCGGGCAGGCAGCCTCAAATAACTCCCAGTAAGATCACCTATTCGACGACTGTTGAATATTTGAATAAATTTAATATCAAATTTTCTACTAATTAAGCTCATTCGATTTCGAAATAAGAGTATTCGATTTGCATTCAAAATTGCGAATATTCGCGCGCATCTAAATAGTAATGGGAGGAGGAGGCGTAGAGAAAGAAAAAATAATTTATTTAAGGGGGACGGAGGAAACAGCGTTCTACAGGAAAAAAACACTTCGTCGTCGTCCTCCCACTAAAGACGTGAATAGCTGCAGGAGAGCGCTGTGCGCGAACTTGAAAGCTGCTTGGTTTCTTGAGCTTACACAGCAGCAAAATATAAAGGAAACTATCTATAAGTAACCTTGATTTCAAATATGTATGTATGTATGTATGTATGTATGTATGTATGTATGTATGTATGTATGTATGTATGTATGTATGTATGTATGTATGTATGTATGTATGTATGTATGTATGTATGTATGTATGTATGTATGTATGTATGTATGTATGTATGTATGTATGTATGTATGTATGTATGTATGTATGTATGTATGTATGTATGTATGTATGTATGTATGTATGTATGTATGTATGTATGTATGTATGTATGTATGTGTGCGTGCGTGCGTGCGTGCGTGTGTGTGTATGTATGTATGTATGTATGAATTAGACCACACTGTGCTCAAATCAGACGGTTTTAAGTTCTGCCGGAACATAACATGTTCAAGAAGGATGGGCGATTGAACACATGCACAAATTGGGGAAGACAAGCGCTAGGATTTCTTGCAACATGAAAGTTGCAAAATGAAAGTGGGTGATCTCCTCCCTTTCGCATGCATATCATTATTCAATAACTCTTCAGGGAACATTCACTTCGCTTTCATTTTCATTCTTTATCTACTGCTTTATTTTTTGCTTTTTGCCACTCTTCGTGGCAACAGCTAAAGCAGGCAGGCTATAATCGAAGATGCGAATTAAAACAGTAGCGTGCTTGTTGGGTGGGAGACGCCCACACGCACACTCATCGCAGCGCACTTGTTAACAAACAAAAGCACACACAAAAAAAGGGGGGGGGGCACATCCGAGAATCAGAGTTGCTGGAAAACCAACTTTATGCGCTCGATTGACAGTAGCCTCACATTAACGAACTGTCGCGGCATATAGTCGAATGGCGACTGAGAGCGTGCGACGGACGTGATGTATTTATTGCGAAGTGTCCGCCCGTAGCTGCGGTCTGTAAAATTGATCGGTGCCACCGTGGACGCTGGCCGGCACAAGATGATAGTCGTGTAAGCAACAAACCAACAAACTCGAGCTGCAGAAAGCGTATAACACGCTGACAGCAGTGGAAGGTCTCGGATAGCTGCGCAATAGCAACTACATTTAGAAGATAGAGATAAAAGAAGGAAGAAAAAAATATATTAGTTCTGGGTAAAGCAAGACCCAGAAAATTAGCTCACGCCGAGTCTCACCTACAGCAGGCAGATTGTGTTCGGCGAATAAAGGCAACGTTGACAAGGAAGCCTAGAGGAAAAGAAAAAGGAAGCAGGGAGAAAGGGGCGTAATAACCAATGATGTCTAAAGATTGCACCAATGCCACGAAATGACTGTAGCCATATCACTTTGCACTGCGCCACCGGATGCAAAAAAGAAAAGAAAAAAAAAAACATGCCGCAGAATGCTGCACATCCGACGCCACATATTGACGTCCCACGAAAGACGATTCAGTAGAAATAAACT
Organism: Dermacentor albipictus; assembly: GCF_038994185.2. Classification (NCBI taxonomy): domain Eukaryota; kingdom Metazoa; phylum Arthropoda; class Arachnida; order Ixodida; family Ixodidae; genus Dermacentor; species Dermacentor albipictus. The sequence goes on from NC_091821.1 coordinate 106,569,771, forward strand.
ATAGCAACCAAAAGCAAGGGCATAGGGCACGAGAAAATTGAGGTTGACCAGTTGAGTTTAGAACTCCTGTCGTTTATTTATTTATTTGTTTGTTCATTTATTTGTTTAATTATTTTTATTTATCTTTTCTTATTTCAGCAGATAGCGTCAGGTGATGAGCGAGGCACCGTGGCTAACGATTTCTAAAGTTGATTCGTATTTGTGGAGAGCAGGCAGATGTTTTAGGCTTGCGATTTGGTGCGGAAAAAAAACCGGTGTTATGGTATGGTATGACAAGGAAAGCAACACAATTTTGGCGCAGTGCTCGGAATTGCCTGTGGTCAGGTCGTATAAGCGCCTTTGTTTGTGGATAAATTGTGGGAAGGACTAAATAATACGATACCAGAGGGATCAATTAGACAAAGGAGAAGAAAGCGAAAAGAAATGCGAATGTGATGAAGCACAAGACGGTTTGTGGTAATAATAAATATGAAGTAATTCGCGGAACGTTGAAGGGCAGAATACTACCGGATTTCCACGCCTACTATTATGTCTGCCACGAGGCAGCAATTCTGGACTTGAAATTCAGCAGAATAATTTTGGAACAGACTGGCTTTAGGTGCACACGCCGCGTGGTTGCATGACGAATGAAGCAATTAAAGGGTACATACAGTTGATGGTAAAGAGTGGGAGAAGCAGGGATTAAAGCAAGCTTTAGTACGGAGAAAGGCTGAGGCAAATCTAGGGGAAGCAATGTGCGGCAAGAGTTTTCAATTTCTTATGTCACTGCCGGGGCAAAAAAGAAAAGAACATAGCAGCTTGTAAAGGATTACGCACGTCAAAGATGGAGTACGGAAATGCCCGGGTTACCTTAACATCGAAAGTATTGGAGATCCCGAATATAATTACTGGAGAACTAGAACGCATGGTAAACGGGCAACAGAGCTCTACCAGACGGTTAAAAAAAAGATAACAGAAAAACATTTTTTTTCGCCAGCCCAAACAAGATGGCTTTACTTTTCCACGGGGCAGGACTAAACGCTACCGGCGAAGGTTTATCGGTATAAATATTTCCCCCGGTTGTGTGCAAGCCAGGGAAACCATAGAACATATTTTATTCAGGTATAATTCGCATCAGCCTCACATAGACGAGGCAAGCACATAGATCCAGGGTGCACTGCGATGTTAAAGCCGCCATGGGCGGGGAGGGGTAATACATTGGGAGTAGGGACGTGCAAGACGACGCTGGTGGTTTGGTAGAAAAATGTGATAGAATACATCTGTCAGGGCACTTGAGGGGCACTAAACTGAATATCAATTTGGGATGCATATTGTACATCACGCCTTATAGCTCGTATATTCATAACGTTGCCGGGATGTTTTTTTTTTTTTTAGCTCAGCAAGCCATACCTTTTTAGCAAACTTTCTGCTGCTGCAACTTACACTCCTATTACTGCACCAGACGTATCATGACCGCATACACATATATACCGATGGTTCAACCTCACCTACCAGCTCAACTGCCGCATTCGTCGTTCCAGCCAAGAACGTTACAATTAAATTCAAACTGTCGCACACGACTACATCTACATCGGCAGAACTTGCAGCTCTCCATGCCGCTATGATGTACATCACCGAAGAGCCAACAGAGAAGTGGGTCGTATTTTGTGACTCTAAGGCAGCCCTTCATAGCATCAAGTCCGCGTTACGTCACAGAACTTACGAGCAAATGACATCTGAAATCAGGGAACTGCACCACCATGCTCTGGAAAGAGGACACCACATTGTATTTCAGTGGATTCCTGCTCACTGTGAAATCGTCGGCAACAACCTAGCTGACAAGGCTGCCCGGTGTGCCCACGAAGATACAAAGACGCGTCCAACACCTTTGGCGAGGTCGGACGCTGCCAGAGAACTTCGCCTACTTGTGCGCAAGAAGTCCCAAGATCTGTGGACATCTAGTGGCTTCAATTGCAGATTACGTCAACTGGACCCCACGCTACGGCTACAACTGCCACCTAGCCTTTCCCGCGGCGAAGCAACCTTGTTGTGTCGCTTGTGGTTGGGAGTGGCGTTCACGAACGCATACTCCTACCGTATGGGAATGGCCGAGAGCCCGATGTGCGACTCCTGTGGGTGCGAGGAGTCCATCGAGCACGTATTGTGTACCTGCCCTCGCTACGATGTCCAACGCCTCTCTCTGCGGGCAACTTTACACAGACTAGACTCGAGACCATTCACCGAGTCAAAGATACTCGGACCGTGGCCACAACCGTCACTGGCTCGAAAAGCGATTCGTGCACTAGTGCGGTACTTAAAGTGCACGGGCTTAAGAGACCGCTTATAGTGTCATTGTATAAGGTGTCCCTCCCACATGTACTCAGTGCTGACTCTCTCCCTTTCTTCCTCTTTCTATTCCCCTTTCCCCCACCCCCAGTGTAGGGTAGCAAACCGGATGCTGTTCTGGTTGGCCTCCCTGCCTTCACTACCCTTGCTTTCTCTCTTTCTCTCTGCTGCGATATTTGAAGGCTACTGGACTGAGTCAGCGTCTGTGATCCGGACTGAGTGACCGAACGATACCCCCAGTGGACTTTCTCTTCTTCTTTTAATCTTTCCATCCCCTTTTCCCTTTCCCCAGTGTAGGGTAGCCAACCGGGCTCAGTCCTGGTTAACCTCCCTATCTTTCCTTTCATTTGCTCTCTCTCTCTTGACAAGCTTACAGAAAAATGAAACGATGAGCGCGTGCTTAGAATGTTTAGGTACGTTGATGATTTTCTAATTATTTTAAGAATTTTTACTCAGTGACTTCCTTACAAACAGTGAATTACACACTTGACAAATTTAAAGCATGTTTGACTGACCTCTGTTTTACGGTAGAACTACCTAACCATAACTCTATGTAGTTTCTTGACAACGTCGACGGCAGCAGAGCTCGCAGCACTCTTTACTGCCCTTCATTACATTGGTAATGAACAGCCACACAAGTGGACGGTATTCTGCGATTCGAAGGCGGCACTGCGGTCTCTGCTGTCACCTTTACGACGCGGACCGCACGAGCCAGCTAATATTTCCCATTACAGAGACGTTACACCATATAAGTGATGCAGGCCATGAAATAACCTTCCTATGGCTTCCAAGTCAGCCGCGGGATTATCGGCAATGAACGGGCGGATCAAGCTGCCCCCTCAGCCCATATTGAAGAGCACCACGTACCAATTCCGCTTTCTATAAGTGACGCAGCACGGAAGCTCCGCCTGCTTGCTCGGCAGTGCACCGCGTCGCAATGGAATGAGCCACATTTAAGAAATACTCGACTGTACTCCCTTGATCCGACGTTAAGTCTCCGAGCGCCATCACAGCTTCGCCGTGGAGACGCCACGCTCTTGTATCGACTGTGGTTGGGCGTTGCCTTTACCAAAGCCTATGCATTCCGCATAGGGATGACCGACACCGCAAGCTGTGACCACTGCGGCCATGAAGAATCTATTGAACATATTTTGTGCGTTTGCCCGCAGTACGGTCCACAGAGGGAATGCCTTCGCCACGAACTTGACCAACTGGACGACCAACCGCTATCTAAAAAAAATTCTACGCCACCGAAGGGACCTAACGTCACAGAAGAAGGCCGTGCAAGCACTATTGCGCTTTCTGCGCTCTACTGGCCTTCGCGAACGTCTTTAACTGGAACGCATTTTGTGTGTGTGTGTGCGTGTGTGTTTGTTTGTGTGTGTGTGTGCGTGCATTTTGCGTTTTGCGTTTTCCTCTCTGTCATCTTTCTAACCCCTATCTCCCATCCCCAGTGTAGGGTAGCAAACCGGAGACTGATATCTGGTTAAGCTTCCTGCCTTTCCTCTTCTCTCTTTCTCTCTCTTGACAGGCTCTTATCCTTTATTGGCGATGGTCATATGCGCTGTACGCATTCTCCACGATCGAAAAAAGCGTTGCTGCTTTTTCAGAAGTCTAACAATTCAAAGCTAATCAAGAGAGGAATTGTGAAGTCGTGTTTTCAAAGTGTCTCAAAACAATAGTCGCTTGCAAACCATAATTACAAGTTGCATAACAGGGAGCTGGTTATCAGCAGGTACTGCAAAAGGCTGTGTCTGAGGCTCTTAAGAAATGAAAGTCACAGTTCACTAACAAAGAGAAGGACCAGGAGCGCAACAAAAAGCTACAGGTAGTTTCCTACTTGCATAAAGTGTCGCATTGTCTGAAGAAAGTGGCTCAGCGGCAAGGCCTGAACGTTGTGTTTTTGGCCCCGTCAAAGTTATCTTTGTGTGCGCGCATTTCGGCGGATAAGAAAAGTTCCTTTGGGTGCTCGACTAATCAGAAAAACAAATTTCTTAAGTGTGCCTCGCAAGTGATTTAGAAAAATACCGGTGTCGTGTGGAAAGTTACATACAGGCTAAACCGGGCAGTGTATCAACCAGAGGCTGAGGGAAAAAAACGTAGGCACAGGCGGGGATGGTCATTTAGCCTATCATCGCAGTATACGGGGTTGTGTTCCTGGATTTAGCTCGATGACGATTCTTGGCCGGGGAAAAACGCGAACTGTGAGGCAGATGTTTGAAGCTTTTCAGATTAGGAAGCACAGTGACCTTTGTATTAGTGCAGCGTCGCTCATCCCGACTGAAAAGGAGTGTTCATACCTAGAAATCTGACTTCGATTGCATGTGTCAACGAGGGGGCAAAAGAATGTGATTGTACGGTGTCGTGTGCTGGCGCATGCGCTTGGTGTAGCTCTTGAGGGTTTCTGTGAGGAATAAAGTCAGTTGTTAGTGGAGCATTCTGTGAACTTCTCGTCTCTGGGCATGCGTGTAGTTCGCTGTGGTTTAATTTCTTGTTCAATATGTGCCAACTCGCCCGGCACTACTTAGCCTTGCTGCAAGTAGATGTGCCTTCTGAAATCACTGGCACATATATATATATATATATATATATATATATATATATATATATATATATATATATATATATATATATATATATATATATATATATATATATATATATATATATATATATATGTGTGTGTGTGTGTGTGTGTGTGTGTGTGTGTGTGTGTGTGTGTGTGTGTGTGTGTGTGTGTGTGTGTGTGTTTTGTCGTTTTGTCGGCAGCGACAGAACGCGCCGTCAAAATGGAGTGAACTTGCGCGTTGGGCTGTTGTAACCTCGTTTCATGAGTTGCAACGCCACCATCTGTTAGACAGAGAATGCGCAGTACCGAGTAAAGACTCAATGTTATGTTATCTGTCGAAAATTAAATTTGAACGATAAATACACGGATAATGATAATGGCTATTGCACCAAACTTCAAGTGGCGGCAGCAAGAACTTATACGCTACTGTGAATGTCAGCCTTCCGAGTGCAAGTAGCCTATCGAACTCTAAATTTTCACGCTGCGTGAATTCAAAACCCGGCGCCAGCACAACACCCGGCGCTGTGCACAGGTCGGACGACAGTCACGTGTCCTACCAGCGTCCAACGGAATAGACCAGACAAGCAGCCGCACGTCCCGCTCTCGCAGGCCTCGACTGCAGAGGAACATTTTTACTTTTCTCGCCACGATTCCGCTCGGCTTGCTCAAGAACTCGGCATCGATCGCCCTCAGACAGCGAAGAGCACGCGCGATGTTGTAATCCGTAATAAACAGTGGTCTGTTTTTAATCTAAGCGGGAATGAGCCATACCATGTGCCGCCGCCATGAAGAGTCCATAACATAATAAAAAAAGAACACCTCGTTTTTCTCGCGAGTATGCCTAGTACACAGTGTAGTTGCCGCAAAAAGACGGCGGTGATTCCGAGTTCTCTGCGTAAGTGCGGATAAGCATCACGTCAGGACCATGTGCGCGGCCTACGCCTTGTCCACGTACTGGTGACTGAAACGGCACGTTGGCTGTGGCGCAGCACGTGCCTCGTTTTCTGCGTATTTGTGCGTCCGTGCGCCCTCGTGTTGTTTCGCACCAAGACGTGGAGCGCGCCATGGGTTTCACACGACTGCGCCAATGTTTCACAATAGTCGACCAAGCCGTGAACGACCTCGCGGCCATGATAAGCCGTAACTGGCGGCGCTGACGTGCGTAAAGGTGGTTAGCAGTGGTGCATCGAGGCGGCCCTGTCACGCTGTGCAAACACGAGGTGCGTGAGGAGCAAATGCGCCGGCGGCGCGCGATGTCTGCGGTACAAATATCGACGTTTTGGGCCGCAAACTCGCGTGGGAGCCGCGGCGGCAGCGGCCTAATGGCGCCGGATTCGCGAGAAGAAAAAAATTCATCACCGAAAACTGGGTCAGGTTCCGTCGAAACGCACATTTCTCGAAAAGGCCTGCGGGCCGGGTTTGCATTAATGATAACAGCAGCGCAACGAACAACGCTCCACATTAGCAGACGCGCACGCGGAGGCGCGCTGATGTGCGGCGAGAGAAGTGGGGCACTCCACTTTCAAACTGGCCCCGCACATCCATGTGCCATTATTGCGAGTGCTGTACGCTCATCCTTATACATCATCCAAGGCGGCGCTTTCTTCCTTTCTCTTGGTACGGAACAGAAAGTGTTGCCTTACTCTATAACGCGTCCAGGCAGCGATAACGGACGCTGCGTGACCACTATACCCGGAACTGAGAGGAACGAAGAGACTAAAGTGATGAAACCGGGGAGATCAACAGGAAGGCTGTTCGGGTTTGCTACCCTACACCCGCCGAGGAAGATAGAAATGATATACGGAGAAAAATAACATTTAAGGGTCACACACGCACGGCAAGGGCCACACTACGCATGTCAGCGGCTTTCGCATAACGGCTTGTGGAAAGGAATGACCGCTGTGCAGCGCGCTCCTAGTGAAGTCTCGAATTCCTCCTGGAAGCCTTCTAGTTCGCGTGCAATCACCGATCCACCATGTGAAAACAGCTGATGACCACATGGCCCCTGGTTCCAAGGTTAAATCAGCTTTGACGCATATGATTCTGTACGGGTCCTTACTCTAATTGTTCGATTAGCAGGCCGAATACGCCTTATCATCTTGAAAGGTTACGTTTTGATACGTTATGTGTATCTAGGGCGCAGCTACAATTGTGGCATGGTATCGGAAATATTTTTTACAAAACTGTCAGAGAGTAGAGAGCCTGCATAGCGCGGAACAGGCACTTCACAGAGGCCGCGCGGTTCGATCCGCGCACAAGGCGCGTGCCACTGCCACCTTAGAAGTTCGACTGGATCGTTCGAGACACGAAGACCCCCTCCGTCCCAGCACACGGAGTACTCCTTGGCGCCGGTCCAAGCTGACACGCCACGTGTGCGATCTGAGACTCTTGGCTCACAACCTCGGAAGAAACGCGGCCGCGCGCAAGCAGGCGCGCCAATGGGCACGAAGCACGCTCCCGTGTACCGCGCGCGTGAATTCGTTGCGCTTCGTATACGTAAGGCATATGAGAGAGAACTGCATTAGCCTAAGCGAATGGCCCTAGATCCGCGCGGGAACAGTGAAGCGTCAGGCAGCAGAGACTTTCCTCTCGCTTCTAACGCGTGTTGATGTAGCGATGATCGTAAACCATCGTTGATTCGAAACGCAACACTGCTGCTCATTCCTGTGGACAGACAACACCGAAGGAGCCAGTCACATGGTGGTAGCGTTGGGTGCTATTTCAAGTGAAACCTTCGCTAGAGGCTTTGCATCCGCTGCGAATGTGTCTATAGCTTCGAAGCCCCATAGACGAACGGGAATGGTTCCCTTAGCTCCCTGGAGCTTTGGGGTGCTCCAGGAACCCCGCCGCAGGCAGGACCGGCTGTCACAACCCTTGTCACTAATGCAGTGGATTTGAAACTGCTGTAGAAGCTGTACGTGGCCCACACGCTGACGTCGCAAGTGAATTCATGAATGCGGTTCTTGTGCTTGCGTTGGAGTCTTACAGCCAACTCGCTTCTCGTGCAAGGTGGGATCGAGGATGGATTTAATGCACTTATTCCCCTGCATATACATTGCCGAAATTTTCATGCGCCCTTCATAACATTTGATGTAGTATATAACCAAGGCATATTACATTGGGTAGCCGTAGCTTCTGGGGACTACCACTCTGAATGTCCAAAGATAAGTGGGCTCACCACTGCCGCGCGTATGCAACACAAACCTCACGTCGTGTGTTGTGTTTGCATCTGGCCCAGAGCCACAATTGTGAAACATGGGGCGCTATAACGTAAAACTATTCCAAACTTTTCTATTCCAATTCTGCTATCAGCCCACCGCGATTGGTCAGAAACTTTTTTGGACCACCCCCACTTCACCTGTCTGTCACGCCACGTCACGAAAACCGCGATAGCTCCCCATCTGATATGATGTTACACACTGATTATGCATCATTGGACCGAACAAAAGAAAAATAGTTATTTCTGATTCGATTTCATTTTGCCATTAGCCCTCGGCCATTGGTCAAAAGTTTTTGGGCTGCACCCACTTCACCTGCCTCTCCCGCGACGCCACAATACCGCGAGAACTCACCGCGTCAAAGTGACGTGTACGCGTTAAAGATGTATTAATATGCCGAACAAAACTGTATCTTCTTCTGAATAGCTGCAGGCTGCTCCGTTCCGAAAGGAATAAAAGATGGCTGCCACCGATCGCTTCGGCACTGGCTACTCGCCCCTGCCGGAGAGCATGGGTTTATTTCCGTGTAATAAAACTTCTTGCGAGGCCGGGTAACGTTTTCGAGAATTTTCGGCACCTTTGCGACCTCGTTCTGCCAACTCTTCTTTGCTGAGGATCCGTTTTAGCGTCATTTTTAAGCTTTCGTTGCAAGCCGCCGCGATTGTCAACGAGCCACCGCAAGCTAAGTAAGAGAAAGCGGACCAGTCGCAGACGCCGGCACCACCCTCTTCATCCGGTTATCGATATTCAGTGCAGTGGCTCGGCCCCGTCGAATCCCTCTTGAGCATGGTCCTCGCCTCTTGTGAACCAATTAGATAAGACAAGCCGCTCAGCGCAGGCAATGTTATTCGTTTTTCAAGCGAACAAAAGTGGCCTCCTATGAAAGAGGAGAGCTTTTGATTGGTTTGTTGAGACAACCCTGCGGGTGACCGCCCGATGCTTGCGTCGGCGGTTACGCAAATTTGATGTCAGGAGATTGGAATAAAAACATATTGGAATAGTTTTACGTTATACGGCCCATGATTTCGCTTTCTGTCCTCTTCTCTAGGTGATAAAGATGGGGCTATAAAGCATCCTTGTTTGTTTAAATATTTCATCGTGATGTTGAGCACCCTCAGGCCTGATAGAGATGTGCTGACAGGAAAATTTCACCGGTGAACAACCAAGGCACTGAATAGTTTAGCCCAGAAAAGATTAAATGAAATATTGTTATCTATATCGAGCAGCATGTTGTTATTAATTATTCAATTTTTATGCTTAAAACGTCAGGTAGTAAGAATAAGGGTAAACTATTTTGCTATTGCGATCCAATCAGCACTACAGTTGACAAATTATGGCCAACGGCACTCCCGCGCTGGTGGATACAAAGTTTTGAGATTACATCATTAAAATATGGTCTTCCCTCATCGTCATTGTCATCATTATCGTTGTCATTATCATTATCCGCGCACACTTACACACGCACGCACAAACACACACTCACAAGCACGCGCGCACACTCGTACAAAACAACACACGTCTAGACCTAGAGGATGTGATGCTATTTGCTCGCTCGATAAATGTCCTGTGAAATGGCGAGAGACGGCAGCCTTCTGCAACAAGATGCCTTGGCAAGGTGCGCCGATTTGGGACAACAGTACACAACAAAACAAAGGGGAATACTTCGGCATTTTGTGCCAAAGTAGTCTCTTGCAGCACCGGCCTAAATGCGCCGTCCGAATGAGTATGTGCGGAATGACTCTCGTGCCGTTGTTATAGACTATAGGGTGCCCGACGGCGTTGCCTGCAGCAGAGAGCGCGACTACACCGACAAAGGCGACGCCGTTCCGTCAGGCCGGTACGGGAGCACAGGGGAGGGCTGGCCCTCCTTCGATTAGCGTCCACGACATCAGCGCGGAGTCATTTCACGTAATGCGGCTGTGCTGCCGACAGGATAGGCCAACGCGCCAGATCTGTGGCCAACAGAGCGCGTCCGACGGTGAAAGGGCCGGACCCGGCTGATGCGTGGGCACTGAACGTTGTCTTTGCTTGCCGCGCGTCGCGCAACATCGCCCGTATGGCGTCGCAGCTGACCGCCTCGGAAGGCTAATGGCGATAATTTTATTGGCGCTAGAACGATCACGACATGCACTCAGATGCGGGCCACCATTAGAGATCACGCGAAGAGTCCTGCAGTCATGACAGCGCTCGCAACGAAACGAAAATATAATCCCCTAACGCAGGTTGCTTTCTTTGCAGTTCAATGACACCAGCATGGTCAGCCCCCACCGCTCACTGTGTAATGGGCGGCAGACCACGTCAGGTCATCATAGGTACGCACCTGGAGAGACTGCTTCTTAGAAGCTTGCTGCTAGACTTCTGGAATGCGACTCATTCACTGGAAGCCCTAGCACACTCAGCGTAGCATAGCTGCAGGTTAGCCTACATGCGCTTGATGTCTCTTAAGTTTGTCACTTTTTGAAGTGGCAGGTCAGAAACGTTGAACTCGAATGCGGTAGAAAGCTCAATAGATACCACATTGTATTTGTATCAATATGTATATCAACAGTTACATAGTACAATTACTACAACAGTTATTCCTGCGTTCAAACACTTTCCTAGTATGTGCACTTCAAATCGCTGTCACCATACTTAGTTTTCAATAAGTTTCCTAGGATTGACCGGTTTGCTGTAGCATGCGTGGCACACAATAGCTCGGGAGAGTGAAGGGCGCTCACCGTTTCAGTCTCTGTTACGTTCGAGTCTCAGAAGTTTTAAAGGGGCCCCATGCACGTTGCCTAACCATAGGCGATAACACAAGTGCACTGGCTTCGAAATTTTTACAGAGACTTTACGCACACAGCAAACTCCTGATGACCCTCGCTGGGAAAGCGGCGACACCGGCCGAACCTGGAGCCATCAGTACAAATATGGATATTGTCGGCGTACCTCCCGTGCAAAAAGAAGAGAGATAGTTATTTACACGTAGGAGATGACAGCTTTAAGACGTCAGCGGCTGCGGAATTTGCAACTCTTCGTCTCGTTAGCCAAGAACAACATTGAATATGGTCAATATTCGACGACTCGAAGGCAGCGTTGCAGCCTTAACTATGAGCCCTGCGGGGAGTACCATATGAATTACTGGTGTTCGAGTTTATAGAACTCATCCATAACTTCGCCGAGAAAGGACACCACGTCACATTTTAGGGACGCCCAAGTCACTGCGGTGTCACAGGTAACGAGCACGCCGATAGCACTGTTCGGTAAGCTGTTGTAAACAGCAAGTATTGAAATTGATACCGTGAATTTTCCAGCTCAGATACCACTAGAAAACCTCCTGTGCTTGCACGAGCCGTTGCGTTCTCCGTGTATGACATCCGAAGTTTTCAAAACGACCGACTGCACCGCCTGAACTCTTCGCTCCGCTTTCGCATCCCATCAGGACTCAGCCAATGTGAGGCTACCCTGCTTTGTCGGCTATGGATAAGAGTGACTTTTAAGAAGTATTTTGTCTTTCGCATTGAATTGACCGACAAGGCTACGCGTGATGACTGTGGTCGCGAGGAGACGCTTGAACACGCTGTGTGTGACTGTCCTCGCTACAGTGTAAAGAGACGATCGCTCGCGACTGCGCTACGCTCACATTGATCATAGACCCCTGCCAGATGAAACCATTTTGGAATGCAGGCCTCGTAAACTATCGCTGCAAAGAGCGACAAGGGCACTACTATAATTTTTAAGGACAACAAGCCTGCACAAAGGGCAGCCTTAATTCGTGTTTATTGGGCTGCACGTGGTCACGTGTTGTAACCGTGTGCGGTGCTCATGACCGGCTGTGTTCGTGTGCCTGGGCTCTCTCTCTCTGTACTTTCTTCTTATCTCTCTACCTATCCCGTTCCCCCAGTGTAGGATAGCAAGGGGGATTTTCCGTTGTGGTTAATCTTGCTACATTTCTCCTTTCTTCCGTCTATCTCTATCTTGGTGGTCACGAACACTACGCATAAAGCACATGCTTAAGTTTCGTGCTTTACGCAGGACATCACTCTCTTCCCGTCACCAAGATACTCTCGAAGCACCCCGAGAATAAGGTTGAGTACTTAGTACTTTTTCTCTTAGCGCAGCATGCATTCTGGGCATACCGACTCGTATGTACTCAGGCATGACGTATATACATGTAACATCCTGTCATTTGCTGTCTTGTACTGTTCCGCCTGCAAAACGCAGCAGGTGTAACAATAATTTGTTGAGAAACTGCATCATTAAGAGACAAAAACATATCGGACTTACATCTAAGTGCGGGAGCGTAAATGAGGGAACAGGAAACATTAGAAAGTGGGCAATTAAAGTCAGGGGTGCGCGGGATTCAAGCCGACACCACCTAGTGAAAATTCATAGTCTCGAGCAGTCGTCCAGGCAGTCGACATGTTTATTAGTGTAAATATTAGGTCGTTCTCTGCCGTATAATGAAATGGCGGCACGGAATTCAAAACATAATTTGGGATTAGGAACACCTTAGTTAAAAAAAAAAACAAGCGAATGAGCTCTCCTTGCATTGTGCGAATTGCGGCGGTCATCGTAAACTCTTGTGCCAGGCGACAATTTATGACAGCGACTCCTGTCCCGAGGTCTAGCCCGTGCAGGCATCAGTTAGTGCTCTACAAGCTCTGACTGTTCTACAGGGAGGCCACTGCATCTGTGCGTGAACTACGATCGGCTGTGTGTGTGCATCACAGCGATTGCATCTGAGATCACATAGCATTTTATTGCCATAATGCCGACATTACCGCCACTTAGTTAAACTAGGGTGTCTCCTGACCCTTTACAATTATTCCCCGCAACGGTCCTCACATTACCACGCTGTGTTACCCCATACCTTTACGTGTACGCAAATCGCCGTTCAGTGACAGTGCATACTGCTTAACAAATTTCTCAACAAACTTAAGTAGCTTGTACCTGAGGATGGAGGTAGAGATAAGCAAAAATATAGCTTTCTTTCATAAATGAAATCAATACAAGCATAGGCGTGCGCAGGGTTTTTTATTAGGGCGGCAAGACTATCTTGCAGCGTCGTGTAAATACAAAACGCCGTCGGCCAACGCTGTCAGCCTTCACATTTCACATGTGTTACCTTGTTATAGGCTATCTTTCTATGATGTATGTTTTGTGACCTGGTATCGCATTAAAGTTAGTTCTTTTTTTCTTCTTGATGTATTTAGTATGAATGCGCGTCTTCATTAGCACATATAGCCGAGCGTAGCACAAACCCAATGAGGTTACTGCGCCGCCGGAAGGTGTCAAGGGCTTGCACTCATCAAACAAGTCAAGCTGTCTAGACACTGTCAACGATGCGAGACATGGAGAGCGTGGGACAAAGGAATGGCGAGAGGGATCATAACGAAGACCTCAAGTCACTCTGCAGTAATAAGCTTATTATTATCAGCGTGTGCCAGAGTTTGACTTAACACTTTCGAAAGGATTTGTACACACAAGCAGTGCACCCGTAGAGCTGTTAGATTACCATTATGACGACCTATTTGTGAGATATCCTTCCGTCAGCCTTATATAAAATCTTGTGCTTAGCATATTCAATTTTATATCATTACTTTCCAAGGTCCAGTATGAATGCACTATATATGCTGGATAGCTGAATCAGTTTGTGAAGAACCAATGAAAAAAAAAGAATCACAAAACAAACAGGCACACGAGCAAGTAGACCAACCCGCCTATACTCAAGTCGTGATTATTTTTATCTATGTATAGTGTTATGGGCTTAGCTGGTAAAAACAATACAAAGAAAGAAAAAGAGAGAAATGTGTGAGTTAAACAATAGTACCTTATATTTGTGCTACGTGATCCTTGGCCAATTTTCTAAAGTTGGTATCTGTCGTTACAACCAAATCTGTAACCACCTGCTATGACCACTGCTACTACAACAACTGCAACTACTACTATTAATAAATGCCGATAGCACTATCACATTCACTTCCTGTCCTGTTCGTTTTGCCGTTTCTTTCTTCCTTTCTGTTTTTTCTTCGTCCAGCAACTATTTCATCTCTTTTTGCTATGTCGGCTCAATACCGTTATATATCCGCGCGAAACCATATGCATATTGTTTGGAGACAATAAATTCTTATCTAACACTGGCAACATACGGGCGTAGGAACGCTACCCGCAATCGTATCACCTTCAGGCACATATTGAGCCACGCAGGTAAACATTTTATTACCGAGCGCCCCCACGCTTCGTTTCTGGATACGCTCGTGACGGAACTAATGAATCGAGTATGCTTCCCATTCTATAGTTCTTGGAGCGAAAACATTGCTTGAAACACGCAACCTTGAGTCAAGCTCACTACTAATATGGTCGCACGAGGCCTGACCCAGGAGTGAACTGGTCTTACGTCTTCATTTGGGTAGCCAGTCTGCCAGTCGTACCAGTGTTGCTGTTTCGGCGCTTCGCGACGGACTCATTCGCGATCAGCGCCCCAGCACACGCGACGCAATGCCATCCGAGCGGCTGCTGCAGCGCCTGGATTCAGCCTCCGGCATGGCTGCTCTCGCCGGGCGGCGGCAAGGACGGCCGCCGCCGAGGAGGCAGCGGCGGTTCACGCCTCAGGGTCGCGGCGATGCGTGCTCGCACTCGCCGTACGTGCCGAGTGACGAGCGCGGAAGACAGGGCGCGTTCAGGGAGACAATGCCGAGCCTGTCGGCCTCATTGTCTCCGCTGCCAGGCGTTCGATCTGGGCCCAGTGGCCTTGAGGATCTGCTGCGCTGCTCGCGGCCGCGCGCTCCGGCCGATCGATGCACAGCGCGCTGCAACAGCGCGCCACTGCACTTACTATACTGCACGACCCGAGCCGCTTTTCCAGTGCACTGGAGGCGCACACCGTGCTCCCGAAAACGGCTGACACGCTCGCTTGCCGAGAAGGCCGCGTCTGCTGGCCTACTCGGCTGCTCCGGAGCACAGCTGATTGCCGTTCGCTCCCCCGGATGCCCGAACGGACTCCATGGGATTGCGGCCGGGGTCGCCGCCGTCAGCGATAACACTCACACGCTGTCGGGCGCTTTCTTATAGCCAATGTGACCAACTGTCCCTGCTTCTTCGCATTTATGTGAGAATAGCAGGTGTGCTCAGAAGCGTGTGATTGCCATCGGCGCTTAATCCGTTCGTAGGGCACTCGTGGCTGAACTATAGGGAATGCGCTCCCTAAGAAGACGCTCGACAGGACCGTCATCGTCAGCATATTTTGTGACCACTGCGGGAAGACGGCTTCTCCAAATATTTTCCGGCTATTCCTCTCCTGCGTCAGCCGAATGCAATTTACGCTTGCAAACTTCCTCATTTTGTCGCTCCATTTAATCGTCGGCCCTCCCAGGCTTTCGTTTCCCTTCCCTTGACACTTTTCTGTTATCCTAAAGAACTGGCGGTTGTCTACATGATCCGCGCTCTCGATTTCAGCGAGAATTTCAGCTACCCCCATGTTTGTTCTCTGTTCCAATACTTCCGTCTACTTGTCTCATTCCAGCCGTGATCATCCGTTACATCGTACTTTTCGAGGTATTTACTTCGCTTACTCTCAAGTTTCTGGTTTATCGTCGAGATTCCGGCCTCATACGTTAGTACTGGCGAAATGCACTGATTATGCCATACCGAGCCTTGGCAGATGTTCACTAATTTTATTTAAAACACTACACCACCTTTGTAAATGCTGCTCACACAGGTGATTTATACACCTCATAGAGAACATACGCTGGGCTGGAAATTATAGTGATACAGCCTATAATTAGCTGAAATTCAATTTGCTTTGCGTTGTCGGTGTGCACTTTTATCATGAATTTGAAGGCAGTCATATCCTGAGATCAGTAAACTTCGATTTCTCCAGAAAGCTCGCCTTCCGACATATTCACGGCCGAATTTTTCGCTCACTTGTGCTACTTTCGCATAGTATAAAGCCAAGACGATAATTGTAGCATGAAGACGTGCTCCAGAGTGATACAGCTCATGTCGCGTTGTAGCCAGTCTGAAAGCAGGGCGGAAGCAGGGCAAAGGTGATAGCGGTTCAGTAGTCTCTCTCGCCTTGCGGAAAGAACTATGCGACGAGCTGAGACACTCCGGGGTGCGTCTTTGGGCTGATTCCCGCTTCATTATGCGAAATTACGCGCTGAGTGACAACTTTCAGGTCAACACACGAGTCTTGTAGAAAAGTCAAAGAAAACGAAAGAGTCAAGGAGCGCGACTGTCTTCAAGTTTTCAATATAAATTTAGACTCTGCATGCGAAAATTGAAAAAAAAATGTGCTAGTGAATTGAAGGTAATTTATACTTTAAGGCCGTAATTCCCCTGCAGGGCAAGGCATGTCAGCCAAGAAGCACGGATCATTTTTCCAAGCAGCGTTAACGTAGCTCGCACAGCGTTTTAAGGCGCTGCTCTCTCCTTTTTAAGGAATAAGTGTAAGCCGCCGTTCGTGTCTTTCAAGTGCAATCCATTTTTATTTATCTGGATATTTCCTCCGCGTCATCCAGGTCCTTGTTCACTGTTTCAAGAGGCTCAGTACTGGTCACGAACTCTTGTTTCCCGGCCCTACCGCTTTTAAACGTTGCTTTAGTTTTGTGCATATGAGTCTTTCTAACCAACGGTAAGAGTCTGGCAGATCATGTTGCAATCATTTGTCCTCCAGATCCTTCAGCAATGCTGATGAGGTCAGTGTCATCTGCAGACCGGACTGCTGAAATATTCCCCTTTATTCCTTACACCTAAGTAATCCTTCCTAATCATTCATCTTGAATACCTCTTGCAAGCACGTAATCAACAGCATTGAAAATATTGTCTCCTTACATGGCGCCCGTCTTAACCGCTATATTACGACTCGTTAAAAATTTACACTAATTGGCCCCTGCATGGATCACTCAATGAACATTTGATCCTCAGTCCCGAGCAGCTGCGGAGCACCTGGCCGAGGCAGTGGTCAGACCTGCTGCGGCTCAGAGTGTGCGAACAGCCTCCTGACCCCAGACAGGCCGGCAGAGCAAATTGAACCTGTCATTGTTTGACACGCGGGCACTGCCTAATGTAGCGAGCTTGGTAGACCTCCTTAAGAAATAATCATGCTTTATCTGTAGTATTATACGGATTGGCAGAAAGAACTGACCAGGTATTTGCAGTGATCCCTATTGCTCACCTATTCTGCTGCACAGGCCTTCCAAATGAAAGATAATACATGGTAGAAACTATAATGCATAAGGACATAGCGGCAAACATCGATTAATTCTACAGCGTTAGAGAAAGGGTAGCTGTGGTAGCTCAATCAGAGGTATGCATTATTTAAACGCAGTTCACGTCTCTGCACCAACATCCAGTCATGACGATGAAGAAAGACGTGGACTTAGCGATGAGAGAGGTCCAAGCTCAGCATAGCGTTATAGTTCGCTTCTCGCCGACGCCGCCCCAGCTGCGGGTCCCCCCGGGGACCTTCTCCATTGGCGTCGCCGCCGCTGGGAGGCGTCTCTCAAAAGTTCAGAGTTGGCAGACCAACTCTGGGCCGTCCGGCAAGCCAAAGATGCCGCCCGAGTCCAAGGACTTGGAGCCGCCACCTGAGGCCACCACAACGAAATTGCCGGCCATTCATTAATAAAGTTTCTTCTCTCTCTCGTCATTTCATTGTGACTGTGGTCTAAAAGATGGCTGGAAAAGAACAAATTGTGGATGGACCTTGTTTATGCGATTATGGTCGAGTACACAGTAGGCTAGCGTTTTGTTGTGTCCCGCTTTTATGGACATCATCATCATCATCATCATCATCATCATCATCATCATCATCATCTCTTATGTTCACTGCAGGACGAATGCTTCTTCCCTGCGATATCCAATTACCCCTGTCCTGCGCCAACCCATTCCAACCTAGCGCTCGCGAATTTCCCGATTTCATCGCCCCACCTAGTCTTCTGCCGTCCTCGATAGCGCATCACATCTCTTGGCAACCATTCTGTAACCGTAATGGTTCACCGGTTATCATTACATGACCTACGCATTACAGGACCTGCCCAGCACCCTTTTTTTTATCTTAACGTCAATTAGAATATCGGCTATACCCGTTTGCTCTCTGATACAAACCACTCTCTTTCTGTCTTTTAACGTTATACCTGGAATTCTTCGTTCCATCGCTCCTTGCGCGGTCCTTAAATTGTTCTCAAGTTTCTTTGTCAGTCTCCAAGTTTCTACCCCATATGGCAGCACCTGTAAAATGCATTGATTCTACACCTTCGTCCTCAATGATAATGCTAAGCTTCCAGTCAGGATCTGACAGTGTCTGCCGTATGCGCTCCATCCCATTTTTATTCTTCTGTGAATTTTTTTCTCATGATCAGGGTTCCCTGTGAGTAACTGACCTAGATAAACGTACCCCTTCACAGACTCTAGAGGCTGACTGGCGATCTTCAACTCTTGTTCCCTTGCCCGACTATTGATCATTATCTTTGTCTTCTGCGTATTAATCTTCTACCCCGCTCTTAGACTTTCTCTGTTAAGGTCCTCAATCATTTGTTGTAATTCGTCCCCACTGTTGTTGAACAGAACAATGTCATCTGCAAATCGAAGGTTGCCGAGATATTCGCCGTTGATCCTTATTCCCAAGCCTCTCCATTTTAATAGCTTGAATACTTTTTCCAAGCACGCATTGAATAGCATTGGAGAGATTGTGTCTTCTTGTCTGAACCCTTTCTTTATAGGTATCTTCCTACTTTTCTTGTGGAGAATTAAGGTAGCTGTGGAATCTCTGTAGATATTTTCCAAGATATTTACGCAAGCGGCCTGTGCTGCTTGATTACGTAATGCCTCTGTGACTGCTGGTATCTCGATCTACTGAATCAAATGCATTTTCGTAATCTATGAAAGCCATATAGAGATGCTGATTGTAGTCTGCGGATTTCTCGATTACCTGATTAATGACGTGGATGTGATCCATTGTAGAATATCCCTTCCTGAAGCCAGCCTGTTCCCTTGGTTGAGTAAAGTACGTTGTTGCCCTTATTCTATTGGAAATTATCTTAGTGAATATTTTGTTTAATACTGGGAGTAAGCTAATGGGCCTATCTTTTTTTCAATTCTTTAACGTCTCCCTTTTTGTGGATTAGTATAATGTTTGCATTCTTCCAGTTCTATGGGACCCTTCAAGTCGATAGACAGTTCGTATAGAGATCCGCCAGTTTTTCAAGCATTATGTCTCCTCCATCTTTGATTAAATAGACTGTTATTTCATCTTCTTCTGCCACTTTTTCCCGTCTCATATCTTGCAAGGTCCTTCTAACCTCATTGCTAGTTATAGGAGTCCCTGCAACCTATTCGTTACTGCTTCGAATGGAGGTATCATGGCTCCTCTAGGTACTGTACAGGTTAGTAAAGAGTTCTTCCGCTGCTTTTACTATACCTTCAAGATTGCTGATGATATTACCCTGCTTGTCTTTCAGTGCATACATCTTGGTTTGTCCTACGCCAAGTTTCCTTCTCGCTTATTTCATGCTGCATCCATTTTTTTTTCGGCTTCCTCAGTCTTTCTCACGTTATAATTTTGAATATCCCTTATTTTCTCCTTGCTGATCAGTTTTGGCAGTTCTGCGAATTCTATCTTATCTTTTGAGTTGGACACTTTCATTCTTTGTCGTTTCTTTATTACGTGCTTTGTTACTTGGGAGAGCTTGCCTATTGGTTGCCGTGGTGCCTTACCTGCCACTTCAATTGCTGCTTCTGAAGCCAGCCTAGTTACGCTTTTATTTATTACCTTTATGTCTTCTTCATCTCTCTGTTCTAAGGCTGCATCATTGCGACGACTGGACGATCGGCCGTTGTCTGTGCAGGTGCTACTTGAAGACCGTCCCCATCGCTCGTCGGCCCACAAAGCTATGAAGGCACTTTTGTCTATCTTGAGGGCGACTGGCCTATGTGAACGTCTTTTGACTCGCTCAGGCCCTCCGCGTGCGTGCGCGAGCTCACCGCGGCTTTCCTCCCCCTCCTGTCCCTCTCTGTATTTTACCTTTCTATTCCCTCTTCCCCGTCCCCCAGATTAGGGTAGCCAACCAGACGCATTTCTGGTTAACATCTCTGTCTTCTCTCTTTCTGTTGAGTTGAGTTGAGTTGAGTTGAGTTGAGTTGAGTTGTTGTAGGCTTTCTGTCCTCCTCCTGCATGTTTGTTTGCAGGTAGCAGCCTGAATCGGTCTTATTTCACCCTTACTGAGTCCAGGGTGGCCTGTTTCTTCCTAACCAATTTTACTCTTTCTCTCTTCAAATTGACGCGAGTCCTATACCTCACCAATCTATGATCACTGCACTTTACCTAACACTTCAACATCCTTCACTATGCTGGGATCGGCAGAAGGTATGAAATCTATTTCATTTTTTTCCCCATTGGGGCTTTTCCAGGCCCACTTTCTGTTGCTACGTTTCCTGAAGAAAGTCCTCATTATTCCCAGCTTATTCCTTTCCGCGAATTCTACCAGCATTTCTAGCGTTGCTAGAATCGATGCCGTAGTTGCCAATTGCTTGTTCACCAACCTGATTTTTCCCCACTTTTGCATGGCTACGCTCCAGCATCCAGTCGTGTTGATGAAGAAGTAGATCAGCCTTATTAAGATGTTGAATCAGCGATGAGTAAAGTGCAAACTATGCAAAACAATACAGAAAAATTATTTGGGAGTGTAAATTATGATGGGTCGTTATTTTATGCAGCAAGACAAATTTATTACTCAAAATCACGTAAGACCAAGGCTCCGAGTAAACATAATTGGCATCAATTTTGTTGGGAATATTTTACAATTATTTGTGCTCATGCATCGGATGTCTTCCGCAGTCCTTAATTATGGCACTTGAAAAGAGGCGCATGCACTCGTGATATTTATCCGTCTATTTAGGTGTACGCTTTCAGACGTACTTGTATTTAATTTTACTGAGCACATTTCCAAATTTATTGCCAGTTTGACAGGATCCAGTGAAACCCGTATGTATGAGTCAATAACGGCTTCTTTTGTTGTCCGGGACGTTGTTCCATCTGATGACCGTATCCTGAGCTGTAGAAGAGCGTACCAAAGAGGCGCTTAATCAATTTACTGTTCATCTCTGAATCGAAATGTCTGTGGCGAGGTGCCGCTTTCCAGACAGACTTTTGGGGAATTTTTTTAGGGGCATCTGCGTATGTTGTGTGCACACGTACAAGTATACCTATGTGCGCGAACGAGCGCGTGTGTGCATGCAGATGTATATATGACTGTATCGCTATACAAACAGCACGAAAACATGATGTTCTTTTTCTTTACTTCTTCAGGTTCTAACACAGCACTGTAGTGTTTCTTTGCTTTTCTCTTTTTTTTTATTCGTCACCGGAAGTCTACCCTCGTCACACAGATATTGTCAGTGTCCATGAACGGCTCTATTCTGAACGCATGGGCTTATGTAGAAGCTTCACCACTATGTGTTGGTTGAACTGCAAGCGACCTGTAAGTGTGACAGCAGCCGTGGCCTGCGTTTGCCGGTCACCAGATTTGGCTGTCATGGACCATAGTCGGTTGTTAAGTGTCACAATCGTCTGCTGAGGCTGTGCGTCCATCAGAGCGCTTCCTTGTTCACTGCATCGTGGGCGTACTCTGCTTGCGAGTCTCGAGTTGCCGATTTGTCCGTGCTGTTTTTTCGTACGTCGTACTGTCATAGCAACGGCCTCTTCCCGTAGAAGAAGCAAACGTTTTCGCTTATTTCGACAGCGCAGTGAATCACACTGCTTTGTCAACGCTGGCACGTACTACTCTTGCAATTAAAGCCACTGTCAAACATGAAGATCGAACCTCTAGTCCCACGTGACAAAAATCCGTCTTCCGGTGTAGTCAAACGTAGGCAGTGCCAGCATGTTATGCGGCTCTCCGACCCTACATCTCTTGCGTAGATTTTCGCAAAACTGCTTTGGAAAGTATTTATCAGTTCTACCGTGCCATCGGTGAATGTCGACGCAAGCAAAAGTGGTACGTGCTAGATGTATGTGGTCAGCAGCATATTAGTGGCAGTCGTCGTGAGTAACTCGGAATATTCTATTATCTAGTCAGCTAATAAATTAAAATAAATTATGCATGTTTTTAGAGATCTATCTCAGGACACACGACCTATTTATTATATGAAAAGTTGGCGAGCGCTTTCAGAAACGTCTAATTCCTTGTTTCTAGTTACTTCTTGCGTGACTGTTCGTTCTCGGTCAGTGAAAAAAACCAACGCAGCAATAAGCGTGATGTAAGCGCACACTTGCACGCCGTGTTCGAAGAGCTCGCTGGAGTATTTCAACTTATTCAGTAAACATGAGGGCCGAGAGAAAGCCAGTTCTCTGCAGGTAACAAATGTGTAGGCCAGACAGTGACATTGTTCAAAAAATGGAAAGCGTTCCCAGTCACATTATTAACGATATGCTGGCTACAAGATTCGATTGAAGCAATAAGTCGCTTCTTTGCAACCAACACGCGGACCGCGTTCCTTGAAAACACGCCTGAGGGCGCTACATTGCTGAAATGCAAGCGTGCATGTGTATACATGTGTAACACACTCTGCAACTTTTGAAGTACAAAGTGTACCCTCAGATAAATAACACACGTTCGCGAAAACAGACCTTAACGATTATCTAAGCGTTGTGCCGAAAAAAATGTTCTGAGTTGCCCAATGCTGCTGCGATCAGTATGTTGTCGGTCTCTTCCGTGCGCCAACTTAAAGCATGACAAACAAACAAACAAACAAACAAACAAATGAATTGAAGTTGCTTGAAACACGTGGTATGTATACGTACACACATCGTACTTCGACAAGGCGGAACCTTGTATCATGCACGCTAAATCAATAGACCCAAGCAACCGCTGCCATAGTGACCGCAGTTGCATGTTTTAAAGGCAGGGCGGTGTCGACGCACATGCGTAGGAAAAAAAAAACAAGCTGGAAAATACGTTGGCACTCTGGTCCTTTGTCACTCTTTGCCACTTTGAGCAATAATACTCGCGAAGTATACTGTTGACTTGCCCTTATTGTAATTTGGGTCCTACTAAAAAAGTCACGAAAGTAGGATTTGTTAAAACTCTCCTTTGCCTGACGCGAAATTGGAGACATCGCTGCAGCATATTCACGATGTCGCGCCTCGTCTATATACGCTCTCACTTCCATTTTGAGTTATCCATGATACATCCTCATCATTTAAAGTCTTCTTCTGCACAGGTCGTATCAGCTTTCATTCCGAAATACATGCGAAAGGCAAAGCTCAGATCACTCGCGGCTCAGGAGCAATTGTCTTCAAATTCCCTTCATATGGTGGGAAGCAGAATATGAAGGTTTAATATTTCAACCAAATTTCTCGCGAATGTGTAGCAAGAAAAAAAAAAGCACGGAGGCGGACACACTTGCTCCCCACCAGCACAGTTATAGTAGCGCAAAACAGTTTAACATGCACTTGTGCACGCAGATAACTACAAATTAGCTAAATCAATTAGTTAAGTCGAAATTAACGAGGTCGAATTTAGACTTTACGCGCTCATACACCTATATTACAAAAAAAATTTGGAGGACCCTTAATCTTCGCCTTTAAGAGTGGAACGCGATAGCATTCAAAGATCCCTGTCTGCTTCTCACGCTTCCCGGCAACTGCAGCGTATGTAACCGTAGCGTTTACCGGGGAACACTCGCGGTTAGAGTGTACGCGCGGCGAAGGCTATGCACGAAAGAGGGCTTTCTGGTAGAAACGCGGCCTTTTGCATGGGCCGCGATGCGGCGCAGGCGAGCGGCATATGGAAGTGTTTCAAGGACGCGAGCGCGCAGCTCCGTGGGCTCCGAGATATTTACGCGCCGGCGTGCGCAAATGGCGGACGCCGTCTCCGGTCTATGCATTGTAGAAACGCAGGAAAAGGGGTTTCTTTGAGTTTTCGCGTAACA
The DNA here is from genome assembly GCF_038994185.2 of Dermacentor albipictus. NCBI lineage: Eukaryota > Metazoa > Arthropoda > Arachnida > Ixodida > Ixodidae > Dermacentor > Dermacentor albipictus. The sequence goes on from NC_091821.1 coordinate 106,593,795, forward strand.
GAATTATGTTTTCTCCTATAATCAAATTACAATCCGAGGGCTATCACGTCTGTAGGTTATGTGTAAGTCGTAGTTTACGATTTTTCCACGTATCTTAGCTTGAGAAATTCAATTAGTTCAGTAAATGCATTGCGTCACATGGAAGGCCTGGGTATGTGTGGTTCGAAAATTTTTTTTTGTCCAAACGATGTCCGACGCCGCACGCGGGAAGCCGGATTTTCTGGAACACGGGCTCCCCCTAACGCTCTCGCGTTAAAATAAAACTTTGAAAAACCAAAGCAGGCGGCGAGTCGGGCAGGGCGCTTGTCCTCTAATGCGGTACACAGACGCGTGGGTGTGCCACAGGGATGCCGGGCGCGAGACATTTGAGGCTGAGCTGCGCGTCGGTGGCTCACAATGCACGGCGTGGTGGGTGGACTTCGCGGTCGGCTGTGCGCTGCTGACAAGAGTTCGCGAACTGCGTGTCGTCACAGTTGTCGAAAATGCGCAAGCAGCGACCGCGCGCGCCGATGCTGCAGACTGCTGCCAATTCGTGGGCGGTGCGCTTAAGCCGATGCAACTTCGGGCTCCGCTCTATTGAGCAGCTCTATGGACGCGCCATTCGAAGTGAAAGCGCAGAACAGCCGCGCAATGTGCAGACATTTACGCTCCAGCGGGATCAAGAAAGGGAGGGGCAAGGACTGCGCCATTTTAATCAGCGGGTGTTTGGTACATCGGAGCCACTTATTCGCAGTTCCGCTTTTCTACGCACCACACAGTCGGTGACTTACTAATACGCATTACAGTGCGCCAAATTCGGTAACTGCCAACAGGCTGAAAAAACCTGGGAGAGCCTGCAGTTATAGTTGAGAGAGGGCAAGTACAAATTTTCCGAAATGAGTATGTGAGCTTCGGAGAGTCATGTTGGCGTTTCGAAAGCTTGGCATATAAATCTTCGTCATGTCCTCCTCGTCCTGCTTTCCGTGTTGGTTTTACCAGGTTTGCTGCTGTTATTCTTGTGATTGAAATAACCATAAAGTAACGCACCAAGGATGACCAGACAGCCTCGGCAGGGATAGGTCGACCACCCATTGAAATATCGCCCAGCCTTTCCGGAGATCCTCAACTTGTTAGGCATTACCCTGCAGCGTGATCTTCATTTCGCTTTCATTTGGTTACTTGCCTCTAAAAATTCACTATACCGGAGACGAGACCAATGACGAGGTCTATGCCGACGCTTTCAACACAGAGTGGTCGAATATCGCTACTTGGGTGAAATTTCGGACGGCTTTGTTTCGCTCGAACACTGCCATATAACACTGAGAGTACGGTAAGCCACAGGCGTGGTAGCTGTTGGAGAAGGCGTGCTGTATAACTGAAGATGACCGGGATTCATAAAGTTGTGAAAGGCGCCACTAGTTTCTATATCAAAACTTCGTCAAGTGCGCGTTAAGAATATAAGAGGCAATAAGTGATGAAGCGAAAGAGGGAGTTGGATGACACATGCATAGGAAAAATAAAAGAAAAGATACTAACAAAAAGGCAATATTTGTGTAGCCAGGTTCATAACGCTTTGAGTGGCCAAAATCGATATACATGTAGCTCACGCTCTCTGGATGAGAGCGCGAGCTACCAAAAACGCAACTCAACAAGCTAAACGTACCTTTCTATAAGACGTTTGCATATGGTCAATCATTCGTTCGAAAAATATGCCACTATACTGGAATCACCCGCCGGAAACGTTTCTTTGCGTCAATTACGCCGATCGCTTCCGTAAGGCAGTTACTGACGTTGTCTAGTATATTTCGCATCCTGTATATTCGAAAAAGTTAATGTTTTTGTTCTACTGTGAATGCCTATTTCTATACTGCATGAATTATCCAGGGCCCATATTAAACAAAGAAGTTCTTACGCAAGAACTGTCCTTAAAAGCAAATGCTTGCGAATTGTGGTGTTGGACATATTACAAACGAAGACCGCCGACCAATGCCGAAAAGTGTTTATGAACAAAAAGCTTTGTGGACTCGACCACCGTTCTGTATTACGTGTTATAATATATTATGTGTGCACCGTCTCAAGCACACGCGCGGCCCAAGAAGTGTTGGCATCGGACATTTAGCTCTAACCATTGTGTGAACAAAACTGAGGAGTAAAGAAAGCAAGAACTACGGCCTCACTCACACAAGGACGAAAAATAGACGTAACAACGTAAGATATCGGCGCATGTCACCGGTGCGAACACGCCGCTTCTTTTTTTTTTTTCTGCAAAGTACAAGAACGGGCCTACAGTGGCCACGGCGGCTTGTGGAGCAGCGCCCGGCAGCCGACGACGTCACCACTGATTACTGCTAATTACAAAATAGAAATGCAAAAAGGAAAAAAAAAACACAACTAACAAGCATATCACGCGCACGACCAGTGTACGTGGACGTAATCGGCGCAAGCCTTTCGGCTACTAAGTCAACGCCAGCTAGGTGATCCACGAAAAAAAAAAAAAAACGAAGAAGGCAGCTCCAAACGGAATGCCACACGCCGTTAGCCAAACTGACCGTTTATTCCGTGTGGCCAGCCGGCGCTGCTTCGGCTGAAGCCTAATCCGCGCAAGCTTCGATTTCACCCCTGGGCGCATATGCCGGTCTTAATCTGTTTGCCCCGTCACGCGGGCGCCGCTGACTGGAAGCGCCCTCCTCAGAGCTGCCAGCCTCGGAGAGATCAGCTCCGCCAGTGCGCAGAGGCCGGCGACGGCAGAAGCGGTGAAGGATTGAGACGAAAGCAGCGCCGGGGGTGACCGACAAAGCGAACGAGGTTCAGCGGCCCACCATGGTGCCTGACGCGGAAGATCGGTTCGCTCGGATCGACCGGACGGCGCGCTCGGAAGGCGATCAATAAGGCCGCCCTCCCCCCGACGCATAACAAGGAGCCGGCGGCGGATGCTGCGCGAACGAGAAGAGCACCACCAGGTACGGGGGCGCCCCGCTGACGGCCACCGAGAGGCGGCCGCCACCGTTGGCCAGCGACCGCGCTTGCCCGCTCGACGAGGCACGCGGGACCGCGTCGCGTGCGGTGGTGGACGCCCTCCATGAACCGGCACATCCGTGCGCGTGGATAACGCTCCCGTGGAGTCTGCCCACAAGACGCACATCATGGTGCACGATTGTAGCCACTCGCCGAAACACGAGCTCCCACGAGTCCGCGTTAAAAAACCCTATAGCTGGTCAAAATTAATCCCGAGACCTCTACGACACAATGACACTTAGGGTCCTTGTGTCGCGTCGGACCGTTAAAAACGGTGAATCGATAAATCAATCGAAACACGAACCAGACAAAGAAAACGAGCAGCAAATATTTGCGTTTCCAACGTTGCGCGCGCCAGGGTGTGCGAGATAGGCGCAATTTTTTGTTCGGAGCCTGAGATTTGGCGCCGCAGCGTGTTTGGGACTCAGCGTCACGATCTCTATAGTCGGCCCACAAGTGCGCCAAAAGGCCGTTCATAACCGAGAGTAAGAGAAGTGACGTTTCCTATGATATGTGCAGTACAACACGAAGTCAAAGATCAGCCATGGGACAAGTAGAATCAAGAGAGAGAGACAAAGAGGAGGAAAGACAGGGAGGTTAGCCAGTGTAAGTACCGGCTGGCTACCCTGTGCTGGGGAAAGGGGTAAAGGGAATAAAAGGAGAAAGAAGAAGAAGAGGAGAAAAAAAAATTAAGGAAATTCACGCAGTACCGCGATACTACGCGATACAACACTCAAAGGCGATCGCACAATTCGCATGTCCTTAAAAACTTCAGCAAAGCCCTTAAGGCCTTGAGTGCCGAAGCCCGTCTGGACCAGTGTCCTAGAGCTCAAGTAGAATCAAGAAAAAAAATAATAATATGCATAAGCTATCGAAGCTTATCGAACATAATTTTACGGCGCAAATTTACACAGGATAGAGCGAGATACGCAGGATAGTAGTAGTAGTATTTTTATTTCGGGCATATTATACAATATGGCCCTGAGGAGAGGCTTAAGGAGGCAGATAAATCAGGCCTCCTGACAAGGTGTGGCACCGGTGGCGAACAGGCAAGGCACATAATTCTCAGGAGCGCTGCTCACTTAAATTAATACCACAAGGAAAGACAGCAAAATGTGCACCAACACTAATGATAAAGAACTGCACAAAGTGTTTAGAAGTAAACGAAAAACAGAAAAGGCTGCGGCGAAAACCAAAACGTCATTAGTAAATCAGTAAAAACAGAGCGAACCAATTGATGCCAATTTATATGTTTCTGTGATTATTCAAAATTATACAGAAGGAAAAAGCACCTTTACTTTTTTCTTAAACATTGATACACTAGTACTTCCTAGGGGCTATTTCCACAATCGATTGAACGGAACATTCTGTATTTCACTGTCCTTTCTAAATTTGCGCCCTAAAGTAATGTTCCATAATACTTGCAACCAACTAGTCCATCTCACTTGCTTGATCACCATCGAGGCTGATTATCTAAGTAAGAGAATAGATGTCCCTGTTAAATAGATTTCTGACTCCGCTAAATTATTCGTGCAACTTCGTGGAACGCGGAACACGGAACAACCTAGTCTATGAAGACGTCATGCTTAAGACTTTTGAGGTGCTTCGATGACTAATCATGATGCAGCGGTTGGTGACACCGACAACGTACGTTACAGACCGGACGCGACAAAAAACGCTATTGTCCCGGCGACGAACCAGCCAACGCGCACGCACCGACCGGGGAGGCAAGCGAGTGACGCTTCCTCGCAGCCACTCGATCGCGAAGCTACGCGGCCAGCCCACCAATGGAATTGCCGAGCACGCGCGCATTCTGCCAGACACGGAAAAGAACGCCCGTCGACAATCAAAAGCGCTGCTGGACCGCTAATATATCCGCCGTCCGGCATTTCTCTCCTAGAACGTAGTCTTAAGTAAGGCCTTCGCGAGCAGCCTCGATACGACTGGGCATTACTTCCACTCAGTATATATTGCGCGCTACTGATCATACAGTTGACCGATATATGCGGCAGACTTGTTTCATCCCTACACTTGGATAGAGTAACGATTCTGCTTCACACGTGTTTCAATCGCTTAAGGAAAAGCTTTCGACAGCTCTGACCCCCGCATCCACTTACACCACCGCACGCACACGCAGACCTCCCCTGGAGCCAAGGGGTGCCTCATATCGAAAAGAGGCGGGCAGCGGTTCGCTCGCATTAACCGAAGACGCACGCATGCGCAGATAATTACGCCGCTCAGTCAAAACATTGGTGAAGCGTCGTTACAGCTCCTTTACACGAGTACAGTGTTGCCGCGAGCCGCTGCAGAGGAGGTCGCTTCTGCGACCGCTCGTGCAACACGTAGCGCGCCAGTGCCTCCACAGACTATCGGGCCCCTAATCGTCTGTGCTTGACACGTCTAGCTGCCCTCGTCATTTACATACGACTGAAGCGTTAAAGAGCGCCAGCCAGTAGACGCGTTCAAGAAAAGAAAGAAATAAAGAAGGACATGTTGTGCATAGAGCAGGCTGATCTGATAAGTTATCTCGTGTGATCTTTAATCTCCGCATGGCTACTTGAGTATTGATTAAGTTTTCGCAGTGCATTGCTATCGCCGACGCGCATGTTTTCATTTCGGGGGTCTTGCACAATTCGGGCGATTGCAGGACTTCTGCTCTTCGCTCTCTGCGTCTCCCAGTACCCTTGCGTTACCCTACTGCGTAGCTAAATATATTATTTTGTTGTTTTACCTTTTCTTCGCTCAGAAGGAAAGAAAAACACTAGCCACCGACACTGTACAGAGGTTAGAAAGCTCATTGGCATTTTAGTAAACAAAGAGGCGGGTGTTAGGTCTGCCCTCCGCGTTCTCCGTACACTGACTTTGACACTGAAAGTTCGCGTTCGCCAGAATGTATAGCACGAAGGCTTCGGCACCTTGCTAAGGTCTGGTGGATATCGTCTTTCTCCTTCATGTATTACTCTCTCCCCTTCAAGTTTGTTTCCACAAAATTCGCATCTTCTTACGCTACCTTACGTATCTTCCTCAAGCCCTTCGGATGGCATGATACAATTAATTGAGGCAATTGGAGAAGTCGTCTTCAGCCAACCGTAGTTGTTTGTTATTGTAGGTGCAAAGGGTGAGCAGGGTTTCATGCAGTTTCCGAGACCGTCTGCACTGAGTGAACTATGGCCGAATTCGCTGTTTTTGAAAAAGGATGTTCACCGAGTTTCGACCCCAGCATTTCGAACCTGTCTTCCTCGCTTCCAAGTCGTTTCCTTGCTTTATCTCGCGCTTTCCTATTCTGCATATTTCATATGAAGAACTGAAACAATGGTTGTAAGAAAGACCGGATGCAGTGCAAATATTACGCTGTTGTCTCAACGTGGGGCGTACAAATCCATTGTTATGAGCACATATGCATTACAGGTAAACGTTGAAGAATAAATGAGCTACTTGTCATCTTAAATGCTTTCCTTCCTGTAGCCAGCGCTGTCAACAATAGGTCCTCAAGCGCTGATATATTTCGTTACCGTAACGCCTACCCATATATTTTCAAGCACGAGTAAATAAAGAGCAAATCGAAATGAGTCGCAAGTAGTCAGAAGCCAGCTTCGTATCAATAAACGCAGTGTATTGCATTCTGTTTGTACCATAAACGTTAATAAATTCGAAATTCATTTTCAACGAGTCACCGCTTATTTCAAGCTCAAGGGAGTTTAACGACCGCCACGTGTTCCGGCAGTGTGCTCGTCCATCACGAATTAATAAGGGTTTACTGCATGATGAGAAGCGGGAAGCTTTCGTCGCTCACCACAGCTCGCAGCACACGCGGTGTACATCGAGCGCGATCGACCCGCCGTGGCGGCGTAGTGGCCGAGGGCGCGGCATCGAATCCCGGCCGCGCCGGTCGCATTTCGATGGGCACGCCCGCGTACCGTGCGTTGGGTGCACGTTGTACAACCCCAGGCGGTCGAAATTAATCCGCATTTTCTTCGCTACGACGTGCCTCATAATCAAATCGGGTTTTTGGCACGGAACATCCCAGGACACACACACACACACACACACACACACACACACACACACACACACACACACATATATATATATATATATATATATATATATATATATATATATATATATATATATATTCTGTTCAAAACAACATATATTTCTGTTCCTCGTTCACTCGCTACTAAGGTGTCTCACCTGCCATATTGCCACAATAGCGCTGATCATCAGTGAGTGCTTTAAGCGCAGGTTTCTATTTTATTAGCAATCGACGAATGGACGAATGGGATAGGTTGCCTAATTATAATATAACGTCTTCATGGACTAGCACGTCTTTGGATAATATCAGTCACGTACGCGTCACTGACATTATTATGCAAAAGACAATATCTAGCTTTGTCATGATCGCTGTTACCTGCTGCCATCAACGACCGGAATAAACTCCCAGATGACATTGCGAGTGAGAGGAAACCCGAAAACTCTAAGGAACTAATTACTAATTACTACTTACTACAGTTGTTAATATGCAACATTCATTCACTAACATATCATGCTGTCTATTATTTTCTGTATTCTGCTCTGTGATTCTATCGTTATATTTTAAACTTTTTGCCTGTATCATCTGACGCTTCTAAATTTATGCATTTGTTTTATTCCCTCACCCCTTGTGTAATGCACAACACTTTCAGGCTATAGTAACTGATGGTGAAATATGAATTAATAATCGCTGTACCTGAACGTCGTATAAGTTTTAATAACTGATTATGAAATATGAGCTAACCATTACTGAACCTGGACGTCGCACAGATGTCACAGCAACACCCCTTTTGTTCTTCTTCTCTATAATAAATGAGCTTGCTCTGTGAATATTTTCGTCTTCTCAGATGTACGTGGTGCGTAAGTATTCGCTATTCGTGCAACAGAAATGGAGCTTCTCGTTTTTTTCTCACCTGCAACAGACCCAAGTAGAGCTGTCGATAAATTAGATTAAATGAATTTGTGCGGCGGATGATACACGTCGAACAGAATCGAATGAAATCGATTGCGCTGTTATACTGTGAAAGAATTTTGGAGTCTATAGGCTATCAAAATGCACGAACGACTCAGAGGCCGAAATCCCCAGCGCTCTGATCAGTAGACATGCGGAGCCGTGTTAGGAAAACAATCTACGGACACTGTCCGATATATTTTCCTGTATTCACCATACACAAGCGATTACCTGGGATTACATGTTCAAGAAGGTGACGCAGAAAAGCGCGCGTCATTAACAGGCCACTGGCCGGCATGGTTCGGCATGGTCGTGCCCTTTTCCACAGCGTCTATACGTACAAGACTCGCGCTAAGACTGCAAGATGACGGGACACCCGCACTGCACTGCACTAAGCTCCGGAGCAACACGTCACTGCCGCAGCGGCGTACCAAGGTGCGCGGCCCAGTGAAGAAAAAAAAAAGCGCGCCTTGTATTCCGTGACCTAGTTTAGGAGCGAGCAGGAGAGGAAGGCCCGTGAAAATCAATAGACGCTTAAAGGCGACAGCTTAGGCAAGCTCACGCGATACGCGAAGTTCGATCGAAATTTATGCTCGCACCGCGAACTCGGAATCGCGGCGCAACAGAAAAACGGTTTAAAACAGGTCGAACTAAACAGCACAGTGGTGACAAAACGACATAGCGACGGCTCAGCATACCGACCAAAGCAACAGTGCTATAGAACAGCCTGTGCGAGGAAATGGAACACTACAGCACTCGCACATTACTGAATCAATATTGACAGTATGTAGGCAAGTTGGCATGTGACGCTACATTTTACTTCCTAAAGAGACCGGGGAAAAAACACACACAAAGCGACGTGTGCGTAGTGTCCCTTTCTGCGTTCTGCGTGTTCTCTTTCTTTTTCGCTCCCGTTTTTCTTTTTTTTTTTTGAAAATATAACGTCATACCACGCGTTTTCACATGCATTATTTGTTGTTGTTTTATTTAACGCGCCGCTTCCCATTCATTTAAAAGGCAAAAACGTTTTGGCTTGTTGCACCCACTTATTGCTCATTGATCACATCGGCGGCGGTGGAACTATTTCGGAGCTAAAGCAACTAGCGTGGGTGTCTGGAAGCGGCGAGCAAAAACTCTCCGCGTCGACGCTAAACGCGCGCCCGCTGCGCAAGCTGGCCACGCGCAACAGGCGAACAAAGCGCGCGCCTCCTCGCACTCTCGCCAGGGCGGCGGCGGCGACCAAAGCGGATTTCCAGAGCGCGTACACGCCGTGGCCCGGCCGCTGCGCGGGCGCGAGCCGCGGCGCTCTCGAATTAGTCGACCGTTCCCTCCTTGGCTGAGCGTGCAGATCGATCGGGGCTCATCGACCAGCCCCGTGGCGAAAACACCAAGTCGATGCGGAGGTGCACGAGAGAGAGAGAGAGGGGGCCAGGCACGCACAAATAAAGGGAAAACAAACAGAGGACGACGGCGCTGTGCTCGAAGGCCGGTGCACGTCGAACACACAAAGCACTCCCGCCGTTGCCAGGGGAAACTCGTGAAACAGAGACACCTAAAGACAGGCGCCCGTCTTGAACAGCGGCCCGGAGATGTCACTCAGCGGGAGACCACATGCCCCGCGTCACAGACGCGCACATGAGAAAGAAAACCGCCCGCGCTCTTATTTTCGTCTCCTTACGGTTTGCTTTCTTTCTTTTTTTTTTCTCTCGTGTTCTCCGCTCCGCCTCTCACGTGTTGGCGTAGCCGCGGCCAGAACGAAACGAGCGCGAGGGTTCGCAGTCTGTGGTGTCACTCCCGAGTGGCAATCCATGGAAGCTAAAGCGGGTAGCTACAAGGAAAACAACGACGCAACTTGTGGCGTAAATGTCGCTGATGTGCGGCATGATCCGAGTATATTAAAATAGTTTATATTAAATTATGCTGTTTTACGCGCCGAAGTCACAATACGATTATGAAGCATGGCGTAGGGGGGGGGGGGAGACTACGGAATAATTTTGACCCCCCTGGGGGTTCTTTAACCTGCACCCAATGCCCGGTAAACGAGCGTTCTCGCGTTCCGCTCCCACTGGAATGCGGCAGCGGCAGTGTGAATCGAATCCGCGACCTCGTGTTGCGCAGTGCAACGCCATAACCACCGAGCTACCGCGGCGGGTGATGCGAGTATAGGCTTCGACGGCGGTTAGCGGGGCCTAAATCAAATATATATCGCTGTAACAACGTCGAGATTCAAATGATCCCAAAATGGCGCTTTCTTTTTATGTCAACTTTAACTTGTGGGCTTGAACGATGGCAGAGTATAGACACACCAAGAAGGCGTTATCTCCTGCAATACCATGCAAGCGATTCGCTCTCGCTGCAATGAGAGCTCACGGTGCATATGTACAGTGCATAGAGGAGCCCGGGCATGAAATTGACTGCGCATGACAGAAAAAAAAAAAAAGATCAGTCAATGCGACTGCACCTTGGCTACGAGATAACCTTGGGCTGTATCGCCACCGCGGTAGCAGTGCGATCTCGCTGCGAATGTGCGAAAAAAGGCATGAAACAAATAAAAAGTGCTTTCAAACGTGCATAGCTTGCTCATTGCCATTCGGCCGTCCAAATGCTACAGCTATACTGTCGGCCTCTGCCTCAGGGGTGGCGGAGTGAAAGTGGCGGCGAAATCGATCTGTCAGCGAGGTGCCGCGCATTACACCCAACGACACGCCTTTTACTTGTTTTTCCTAACGACACCAGAATAATTGTCTTTAGTCTACGTCTCCACAAATGAATGAAAAAGAATGGCCGTATGCCGTATGCCCACCGTGGATCATATACATTTTTCAAAGCTGTGCACTATCTATGCTGCAGACAACTTCAATACCCCCCCCCCCTCCAGCCCCCAATATTCAGATGTAAAAGTCAAGTTCCAGCATCGTACAGACCACGTGCCGTGGTGGCTGAGTTTCTACGGCGTTCTGCTGCTGCGGCGGAATGCGAAAACGCTCGCGTAGCGAGTTTTGGGTGCACGCTAATGTGCCCCAGGTAATCAATATAATCCGCGTACCTGTAGTATGCGTTAGCATTAATCAATGTCCTGTGAGGGAATCCAACCATTCTTAGCTTGTATTCTTTTTCATTACGATTCAGAAAAAAAAACGCAGATTACAGAATGGAGGCAGTCTGGAGGTCTACTCAAACCGAAGCCCTCGGCGCTATATACCACGACGACAAAATCGTCGATGGTAGCGCCGACAAGGGCGATGACGGCGCGACGGCTCACACGTCACGAACTCGTAAGTGAATCCTGGGTAATGAAAATTGAAGTTTCCTGGTGACGTCTACCAAGGAATCGCTACTTCAGACAAAGGCACCGAGAAATGCCTAAAGTATACGTAGCACCCAATGTTACTATAACTACCTGTGGAAAGTGCTTGAACGCTCCTTTTTCTTTACTGGTTTTTATTAAAGGTTTCCCAGACGGGTAACTTCTCTCGCATCTGTTGTAACGGCGACGACCGCATGCAGTGAGCTGGGGCAGCCTACTTCATGCTCGTACTTCTGCGATATCAATGCAACTGATTTCGCTCCCTGCATGTACAACTATAGTTGTGGGCAGTGCCTTCGCATGCAGTGCCTCGACGTAGTTGCTTCGTCAGGAAGGTCAAAGGTTGAGTGGTCGGTTTTAAAGTCACCTGGGCCGCTATTTTGTAGCGATGCCTTATGCGTTATTCTATGCTATTCTTATCATCCACCACACGCGGCCGCCTGATCGCTTTGATAATGTGGGCAGACCGTCGCTCTGACCAGTGGCCAAGCGCGAAAAGTCTGAAAAAGCATAGAATCGAAAAAGGCATCGCTACAAAATACCGGCCCTGTACTACAAGGAATGCAGTAGTAGGGGACTTCGGAAGCTAAGATTTTTTAATGTGCGCATAAATATGAATGTGCATGGCCATCTTCGCGTAAATTTTAAAAGCAGAAAACAATAGCAAGACCGACAGTGACGGCAAGAGCAACAGCAACGACGACTCCCACAAGAAAGCGGTGTAGTGGGCTAGACTTACACGAAACAGATTTAAAAGAGTATGCCTAATATTTTGTCAAGCGAAAGTTTCTAGGCAACATCGGCTTATTTCGCACAAACTCAGGTGACAAGAAAAACAAAGCGGAGAAGGCATTGAGGTTGAGCCATTTCTGCTAACCTGCAGATTCCTCTTCTGTATGCGAAATAGATGGCAACTAAGATAATGCCTACCTATGGCGTGCGATAGGTAGGCATTATCTAAACAATATTCATTATTTTTATATTGAAGATACATTCACTTGAAATCCAAGTATGCCTTCTTTGCGCCGTATCGAACAAGCAATTTTCCGGCGCGGCACTTTAAAAACACGGTGCCTATATATATAGCACCACAGTATACAAAAATGTGTTTAGACAGAGCCGCTATTAGCAGAGCCACTGTAAAAAATTAACTGAAGTTGAGCGACGCGTTGGTTACAGTCTGCAGAGCACCAAATGAGCGGCCGCACTGAAGAAGCAACATTCATGAGTGAATCGGAGAGGCAGCACCTTCGGCAGAAAATAGCACGCGGGTGGGTATATGCGGCGCACTGCATCGGGCCGGGGGCAAACTCGTTTTTCAGCCCAGTTATTTCCTTCGTACGCGGCGTTATACCAAAGAAAAAGACCGCAGGATAACGCTGAAGGACAGTTGCGTCATACAGCGCTGCTGCATGGGCGCTGTCTTCTTTGAACAGGTGACCGCGTCGCCATTGACCGCTTCGTGGCTTCCCTTTCCCGCTATTGCGGACGACGTGCTGAGTGAATGCAGAAAAAAAAGCGCTGTTTTTGCTTTTTGTGTGACTTATTATACGCCATTAACGCAACTCTTCCGACCGAAAGCGCAAACAGAATGTTATTGCCACTGATAACTTGCGCAGGCTATTATTTTTGCCTGATGGGAGTGAACGAATATACCCCCAGAATATATCTGCGTCCTCCGATGAAGCAGTATATTGATTGCGGGCATCATTCATCTTTATTCAATTTTCTCGTAACGGCAGATAGCTCTTACCACGTCACTACTGTGTAACCCGTTGTAACGGTGGTTATGCGGAAGCAGTCCGTCGAAAATATTGTCTTTAGCGCCATTAAAAATCTGTCTCTGTTGTTTTCACTGCCTCTCGTAACTATCGGTTTTTCTGAACATGCAAGAGACTGATAGTCCTCAGAGATAAGGGGCCCTATAACGTAAAACTATTCCAATATGTTTTTATTCCTATCTCCTGACGTTAAATTTGCTTAACCACCGGCGCAGGCATCCGGTGGTGGCCCGCAGGGTCGTCTGAAAAGACCAATCAAATGCTCTCCTCGTTCATAGGAGGTCACTTTTGTTCGCTTGAAAAACGAATAACGTTGCCTACACTGAGCGGCTTGTCTTATCTAATTGAGTGACAAGAGGCGAGGAGCACGCTCAAGTGGAGAGGGATGCAATGGGGCCGAGCCACTGCACTGGAAATCGATAACCGGATGAAGTGGGAGGTGCCGGCGTTTGAGATTGGTCCGCTTTCCCTTACTTAGCTTGCGGTGGCTGGTTGAAAATCGCGGCGGCCTGCAACGGAAGCTTAAGGATTACGCTAAAACGGATTTTCAGCAAAGAAGAGTTGGCAGAACGAGGTCGTAAACGTGCCGAAAGTGCTCCGAAACGTTACGCGGCCACGCAAAAAGTTTTATTATACGCAAATAAACCCATGCTCTCCGGCAGGTGTGAGTCGCCAGTGCCTGAGCGATCGGTGGCAACCATCTTTTATTCCTTTCAGAAGCTATTCAGGGCCGGTATTTTGTAGCGATGCCTTTTCCGATGCTATGCTTTTTCAGGCTTTTCGCGCTTGGCCAGTGGTCAGAGCGACGGCCTGCCCGCATTATCAACGGGATCAGGCGGCCGTGTGTGGTGGATGATAAGAATAGCATAGAATAAGGCATAAGGCATCGCTACAAAATAGCGGCCCAGAAGAAAATTCTGTTTTGTTCGGCATATTAATGCATCTTTAACGCGTATACGTCACTTTGATGCGGTGAGTTTTCGCGGCTTTGTGACGTCGCGTGACAGGCGGATGAAGTGGGTGCATCCCGAAAACTTTTGATCAATAGCCGAGGGCAAATGGCGAAAAAGCATCGAATAAGAAATAACCACTTTTTTTTGTTCGGTACAATCATGCATGATCAGTCTGCACATGTCACATCAGATGGGGAGCTATTGCCGTTTTCATGACGTCGCGTGACCGACAGGCGAAGTGGGGGTGGTCCAAAAAAGTTTTTCACCAATCGAGGAGGGCTGATTGCAGAATTGGAATAGAAAAGTTTGAAATAGCTTTACGTTATAGCGCCCATGCTTAAGTAGCGAGAACCGTCAGAGATGTATATAGATGAAGGTCAGCCCATTTATCTACGCTATTATTATATTAGCCAATCGTTCACCGAGTTAGTCATTCTGATAAAAAAAACGATAAAAGTAATTGAAGCTTTTTGCCCAAAATGCCTTGGTGTTTTGCGCTTCAATGAAAGTGCAGTCGGTTAAAGATATTTGGCTATGCTTCACGTGCTCAGAACGAAATTTGCAGTGAAACGCCATTTTTATTCTTATACTTGCCGCAACATTGGAAAGTATGCTTCGAGGGGAGACGTTCTTGGTTTGTCATCACGACTGCATGCGCAGCCCACTACAGCACGTACGAGCTCTGACTATAGACAATTCCTCCTGTTAGTTAAACGCCCATTACCGGAGGCAAAATCTTCGTTAAAGAAGCACGACAGGCGGTGACATCGAAAAATGTACGAAACGACACTGAAATTTTCTTCGCCCATTGACGCTCGTAGCTGTTATATAGCAGTCATATCAGAGCTAACCATATTTTTGTTCTCAAAACCGAGTAGCATAATGGGTAAAAATGAGCATTCATCTATGACAGACAACCATTTCCTTGCTAAAAGGCACTGTTTGCACAACACGCGAAGTCGTGTTTCTCCTTAATGGTACTGCAGGATACTATACGCTCATATCTCACAGTGTCAGAGGATACTTTTCCAGGTATACCATATCACATTTTGCTTCATATGCGCAATAAGTTATCCTATACAGTCAATACAATTAGCACAAGCCTACCCCCTTTTGTGGCGATTCGGACATTCGGATGGACTCGGAATTTGTCGTATCTCATCAGAGTCTCATTTGCGCTCCACAAACTAGCCGCTATAAACGGTCTATAAAGCCGCTATGCCCGGTGAGCATCACACTAGCGAGAAAAAGACGGTTTAACAAACTTCGTTTTCCGTTTCGTCACATGAACGTCCTACTTGACTTTTCTTGTTTTTTTGTTGTTTTTTTGTTTTTCACGAGAGAGCAGTCGAAACAACAGCTCCTTGCTGCTTGTATTATTTTTTCAATTGCTTGATCGATGAGCTGATGAAGACGAGTATCGGAAGACAAGTATGTAGTCGCCGACCAACACACGCTTCCTTCGCGCAGTTACCGTATGTGCATGATTTCATTCACCTCCACCCCTTCGTTGCCCTCACTCGTATGAGCCAAATTTAGCTAGCAGCAATCCATCACGTCAAGCGCGGCAGCTCATTTTTGTGCTCCGTTAACCAGCGGGGGTGGATGGGCGACAGTCTTTCCTCACCGCGCTAACTACGCCGTTTCTCTCGTGAGCAGCTTTTAGTACACGCCAGCGACGGCACTCCGATGAGTATGCCCTGCCGCGCCGGTGCCTCAGTGGCCATGGCTGTTGAGCATCAGGTCGCGAGTTCGGTTCCCGGCTGCATTCAGATGGGGATGGGATGCAAAATCGCTCGTGCACCGTGCTTCTCCACTATACGGCGCACCTGATAATCAGTTCGGAGTTTCGACCAGTAAAACACCAGAATTTAATTTCAAGAACCCCAGGTGTCTATTCACCGTCGTCGTAATTACGATATGACTAATTATAGCAACAATAACATGCAGATTGCAACAACTTATTCATTGAAATATCTTGGTGGGTATATCTCCCGTGACTTCACTTGGACCTGCCGTATTAACCACATAATGAATTCTGGTAATCGTACTCTAGGTTACCTGCGCCGCAACCTTTTCCTCGCTCCTCCCTCTATTAAACAACTTGCTTTTAAAAATTTTGTGCGGCCCAAGCTGGAGTATGCCCATGCTATTTTTGACCCCCCCCCCCCCCCCCTACCATAACCTTATTAACGCCCTCGAGTTGGTACAGACCCGCGCGACACGATTTATCCTGTCTAATTATTCGTACCCCAATTCAAGCATCCCAGCACTAAAAACCCAAATAAGCTTACCCGCTCTAGCCTCACGCCGTAGAATACCACGTCTTAACCTTTTTCATAAATTTTTCCATTCTTCGCCTTTTGACAACCCGTACATAAAAAGAGTGCATCGCATTGCCCGCACCAGCCACTCTAACACAGTATATCCCCCACAAGCCTATACCGTGACTTTTAAGCAATCATTTTTTCTGCGCACAACACCAGACTGGAATGGCCTGCCCACCAAAGTTGCCACTATCGTCGACCCACTTGTATGCAAGCGGCTCGTCGAAAACATCCCATTGTAACTTATAGTATCTTTGTTTGCCATTAACCACTCACTCCATCATGTAATGTCTCAACAAGAGACCTTTGAGGAAATAAATAAATAATAAATAATAAATATTAATTTGGGGTCTTCCACTACTGTGTCCCTCACAACCCACTGAAAGGCAAAAAAAAAAAATGTCACCCACCTGACTGTAGCCCAAAGCTTTCTCCAACTGCGAAGCTTTCTTTTTAAGAAACCCGTATCGGTTTCCTTCGTAGCTTTGTGCTAAAGTCGGGTGGATGGCAATTTTATATGTTCTTTTGCCTGCAACTCCGTAATTTGGCGCGTCGTCGTCGTCGTTGGCCGTTTCACCGAATAAAATATGTTGCTACTCTAGCCACCATACTGTTACTGTCCGGGAGTGCTATTCTGGACATTGACAAATTCGGCCATAGTGTCAAATTCCCCGATTGCGGCATTTTCAGCAAATAAGAGGCCCTAGCAGCCTTCTGGGCCAATCAGAGCTGACAGGATGGTGAATTCAACAATACGGCGGAGTTTGCCGATGTCTATGATAGCATGGAGGAAGGAAAGGTTAGGAGAGAGAATTACGTCATGCAGCCAGCCTTGGCAAGCGAACGCTCCGTGAAGCCCATAGTGGTGGCCCAGCACGTGACATCTTGCGTCGAGATCAAGAAGCAAAAATTGAGGTTTACTGAGACGTTTAGTTCCCAGTAGCTATGCCAGTAGTTTCTATTCGGTGCGTGTAAACGTGAGTGCGGTCGTTGTGTTTTTCATGTAAGAATGAAAGGACGGTTTGTTTGAGGGCGATAGATGACATTTCCGTTTTCTTTTTGATGCCGGGAATAACAAGAAGGGCCTGGAGTGGATGCAGGCACCACAGCGGTAGAGATGGCCACAGCGGTAGGACGGTTCTGTCTCCTGTAACAGTTCAGCTGGAGCAGTGGTACTTCCCGCTCAATCTGTCACTATCAAATTCAAGACGTCTTACGTTACATCATCGACGGCTGCAGAACTCGCAGCTATTCGTGCTGCTCTGGAGTTTATAGGTCCCAATTCACCACATTCCTGGTCCATCTTTTGTGATTCAAAGGCAGCTCTCCAGTGTCTGCTGTCCCCTTTCAACCACGGACCAAATGTACAATTAGTCGCAGACATCCGACTACTCCACCATTACGCAATCGACAAGGGACACAACATCATCTACCAGTGGATACCGGGTCACTGCGAAATTACGGGAAATGACAGTGCGGATGACGCTGCCCGGTCGGCCCATGATGGTGCCCAGATTGTGCCCATACCACTGTCAAGAACACATGCAGCCACAAGTCTTCGTTCCCTCGCATGCGAGCTTACGCTAACTCTGTGGAACACCAGCGAATTCACGAACACACGTCTTCACAGATTGGATCCAAGTTTGCAACTCCGTCTTCCACCAGGGTTGCCCCGAGCGGAAGCAACACTTCTGTGCCGCCTATGGCTCGGCGTGGCATTCACAAACTCCTATTCCTTCCGCATTGGAATGGCCGACAGCCCTGCTTGCGACACCTGCGGCTGCGAAGAGACGATCGCGCAACTCCTCTGTGACTGTCCACGTTACAATGTGCAAAGAAAAGTGCTCGTGACCGTGCTCGAACAACTGAACAATCGCCCCTTCACAGAAGAGAAAGTTCTAGGACACTGGTCCAGACGGGTTTCGGCACTCAAGGCCTTAAGGGCTTTGCTCAAGTTCTTAAGGACATGTGAATTGTGCGAACGCCTTTGACTATTGTTGCGCGTAACATCGCGTTACTGTGTGCATTTTTTTCTCTTTTTTTTCTTTTTTTTCTTCTCTCTTCTTTCTCCTTTTATTCCCTTTACCCCTTTCCCCAGCACAGGGTAGCCAGCCGGTATTTACACTGGCTAACCTCCCTGTCCTTCCTTCCCTTTTGTCTCTCTCTCTCTCTATTCGGTGCGCGCTTGTTCAGCTGCCCTGCCGTGGCTCTGCCTGCAGAGCGGGAATACTAAAACTAACCGCGCGCTTTGACGTGCGTTGGGCCGCCAGGTTTGGCTTCAATCGCGTTGCGCGAAGCTCCCTCCTAACATTTTCCCTCATCCATTCATGGTAGCGCCCCGTGATACGATCGTTTTCGCAAGTTTTCAAACATGAAAAAAAAAAAAAAACTAGGAGGGAGCGTCACATCATTTCGCTAGGCTCGGGGAGCCAACTTCAACTGACGCCGCCCCTGCCTCTCTCCAGGACCTTGTATGCGGTGCCTTTTGGGTAGGACTCGGCCCGCATGATTGCCGAATCATTCGAGATTGTTTGGTGCGCGGTAATGTGTTGCCTTGAAACGGGGAGAAAGACTGGGGCGCCTGACCCCCATGACAACATAACTTTCAAAGCATCACTTGCGTTTACAATCGCGGTTAGTGGAGTTGCCAGCGCTCTCGCCTCGAAACCCATCCAGATTGCCCGAGCGTGGTCAATTGTTTAGGTAAATCAGCTGTTGTGTACCTTTAACGGCGGTGCGCATTTTCTTGCTATTTTTTGTCCCGCTTCCGGCGGTCTACGAACCTTCACGACAGACTTTATGAACGCCACCCTGTACCACTCTATTTTTCTTTCTCTATCTCTATACCACCTTCCTCTCTCTTTCTCTTTTTATGCAATGTAATGTGAGATGGTTTGGTGTGTTACATGACTGACAAACACAGACTCGACTTCGTCACACGCTTGAACTTTCACTAACCTCGGCGTGCGCGTTTGTCATGCCTACCATGTGCGCCTATTCTTAAACCCCCGCAGCAGATGCAATCAAAGCGAGCCGACTAGGATGTGCCGCTTGTCTATCACGTGGCTAGGGTCTACTACTATATATTTGTTACGACTAGACTTCCAGATTGTCACGTGACGCTCCCTACTATTGTATTCCTTCCCCTACGGCTTCAAATGACTCGGCATGCACCGGACACGTCTGCGTGTACAGCTGACAGCGTGTTTGGCGCTGGGCCAAACTCGCTATCTTCGCACAATGCCAAGAACGCTTTCGGCCGTCTGCTTCGACGCGTCCAGTGAGCAGTCAGATGAAATCTCGCGAAGGTGATCGCCCCCTGAACGTAATGTATACCTTTGTTTGGGTAGCCTTTATACGGCCATTTCTACGTGATTGACCATGCGTGTGTATATGAAGGCTCCCTACCTTTGCTTTGCAAGGCACGCCACCGTGGCCGATAACTGTTATGGGACGCGTTCGTCGCCGAAATCCATTGCGAGTTCCTTGTTGTGAGGCTTTTTGTCTTGCCGGCTCATCCGAAGCTTCGCGTTCACGAATGCGCACAGTGCGTGTAATCTGGGGCGCTATAACGTAAAACTATTCCAAACTGTTCTATTCCAATTCTGAAGCAATCAGCCAACCGCAATTGGTCAAAAACTTTTTTGGACCACCCCCATGCACTTCACCTGACTGTCACGCGACCTCACGAAAACCGCGATAGCTCCCCGTCTGATATGATGTGTACACACTGATTATAGATAATTTGAACAAACAAAACAAAACTAGTTATTTCTGATTCAACGCCTTTTTTTCATTAGCCCTCGGCTATTGTTCAAAAGTTTTCGGCCTGCACCCACTTCCCCTGCCTCCTACGCGACGTCACAAAACCGCAGAAGCTTACCGCGTCAAAGTGACGCGTACGCGTTAAAGACGCATCAATATGCCGAACAAAACTGAATTTTCTTCTGAATAGCCGCAGGCTGCCCCGTTCCGAAAGGAATAAAAGATGGCTGCCGCCGATCGCTCCGGCACTGGCTACTCGCCCCTGCCGGAGAGCATGGGTTTAGTTGCATATAATAAAACTTTTTGCGTGGCCGTGTAACATTTTCGAGAACTTTTGGCACGTTTACGACCTCGTTCTGCCAACTCTTCTTTGCTGAGGATCCGTTTTAGCGTCATTGTTAAGCTTCCGTTGCATGTCGCCACGATTGTCGACGAGCCACCACAAGCTAAGAGAAAGCGGACCAATCGCAGACGCCGGCACCACCCTCTTCATCCGGTTAACGATATTCAGTGCAGTGGCTCGGCCCCATCGAATCCCTCTCCACTTAAGCATGCTCCTCGCCTCTTGCGAGCCAATTAGATAAGACAGGCCGCTCAATATAAGCAATGTTATTCGTTTTTCAAGTAAATAAAAGTGACCTCCAGTGATTGAGGGGGGTATTTGATGGGTTTGTTCAGACAACCCTGCGGGTGAACGCCCGATGCTTGCGTCGGCGGTTGCGCAAATTTGACTTCAGGAGATTGGAATAAAAACATATTGGAATAGGTTTACGTTATACGGCCCCTGCATGAGTTTTTATTTGTTTTTTTGCTTTGTTTTGTTTTTGTTTTTTTTTGCTTTCATGAACATTCATCCACCTTGAAGGCTTCGGCACAACTGTATTGCCTCACACCCGACTGTGCAGCTTCGGGACGTTAAACTCAACGATTAATTTACCTTTCAATACCGAGTACCTCAGTGCGATTTACTATTTCTCTGCGAGGTAGTGGTATAACGAAGAAAAAAAGCTCCAAGATCGCGCTAAATTTGCCAATGAACAATGATGATCGGTTTTCCACACATCTGTATATCCAATTCGAAAAAAAAATAAGAACACTTGACTGATTCCGTCACGTAAGTCAGTCGTTAATACTCTGGTATGTAATACATTTCGGCAGAGAGTACACGCAAAATATGCAAAGCTACGCGACGTAGACTTAACGTGACCCTTTCTCCAGTGTTCCGAGATGGCGCGGAGTCAACTTAAAATGTGCATGCGCCACCTTGAGGGGGTGCTTGCAGAAAAAAGCAGGATCCAACCAGTTGTTTCTTATCGGAAATTAAAATTAAATTATGAGGTTTTACGTGCCAAAACCACCATCTGATTATGAGGCACGCCCTAGTGGGGGACTCATAATCACGCTGTAGTGGAGACGTAGTGGGGAAATTCGGACCACCTGGGGTTCTTTAACATGCACCTGAATCTAAGCACCACGTGTGTTTTCGCATTTCGCCCCCATCGAAGTGCGGCCGCCGTGGCCGGGATTCGATCCCGCGACCTTGTGCTTAGCAGCCAGCACCATAGCCATTAAGCAACCGCGGCGAGTTTTCTTATCGGAGAACTCAAGACCAAACTTGGACCGAGGTGTGGCAGCTTCACATTTCCTTAAATACGAAGAGCGCGCCGAGGTCCTGAAATCACATTCCAATTTATTTTCATTGTCTTCTTTAAGCCCCAAGTTTGATGTATTTTGTTGCTAATGGAGATTGTTAACACAGCCTAGCATTTCAATATCGCTGGCCGAGACGGCCACTATCTTTTATAGAGATTGAGAGTATACATGTTAGTTCAACCTCGTCGTGCCAGTATGTCGTGTGCGCTCGCATGTTCGCTGACTTCTGAGCATGGCGCCGGAAAGCTATCGGTTATTAGCAAGTTCAGCTTTACTTTCAGCAGCGCTCAAGTGCAAGGCTTCATGAGCTGCGGGGTTGTGTAAGGCCACACTCTCAAATTGCAGATTCAGTCGTCGTGATTAAATATCTCGTTACGGTGGTGCTGTTCAGATGTAATCAACTCACGTACCTTCCGCAAGCAAAAAAAAAAAGATGCACAGGGGGAAATATACCGAGCTATTTAAGTTTCCATTCCGGTAGCGCCCCTACTTAGAAGCCGGATTGATTGATTGATTGATTGATTGATTGATTGATTGATTGATTGATTGATTGATTGATTGATTGATTGATTGATTGATTGATTGATTGATTGATTGATTGATTGATCGATCGATCGATCGATCGATCCCTGTGATGGCCCAAAGCGTATTCGGGGAGGAAAAAGAAAGGTGACGCTGAAGGGATTGCAGCCTACTCATGATCGCTGTGCTTTCAGCATATGCTTGATTAAACACGACCCGCTCATCTTTTTATCTAGATATATTTTAAATGCCAACCAGACGTTGTCGCACGAGCGTTCTTGATGGAGGGAGAAGGCTCATTCTCTCCAGGAAAGTCGCGCTGCGTCGTAGCTGTGTACGGCTTAGCCGAGGCGCCGCCGTCCCCGACGGGAGCCAGGCTCCGCTGCACCCGTGCCCGAAAGGGGAATTCCATTTTCAACGCAGGAGAGCGCTCCGCAACAGAAGCAGCGGCGGCGACCGCGGCTCCCATAATCGAAGAGCGTTCCCGGATTCTGGCGCGCGCGCGACCCAGAGAGTGCAGCGACTCGCACGGCTGAACGCTTCCGGAGCCCATGGAGGCGAGCCGCCGGCATCCCTTCCTCCCGCAGCACCACGTCGAGCTCGAGAGAGGAGCGATGGGCTGCTCCGGCAGGTCTCCTGCAATCCGTCCCGCCGTTCCTTCTTTGCTCCTCGCTCCCCCGCACACCCGCCTTCTCGTACTTGTGCCGTTTTGAGGCGCAGCCTTTCAAGACCACCGACGTTTGGCGCTGCTGTAGCATAACAAGGCGATCAAGCTCGAGCGCTCCTTCCCGTTTTGTTTGCATGACACAGTTTTCAACTGTGCCAATAAAGGTGTGTCACGGTTTACATGCCCTCGAAGACGTGCGACTGCTCCGTGCTCGACACGAGAGCTCTGTGATGCACGCCGCTACATATAACGCGCTCCGTATTCGCTGTTTCGTATGGATCGTCTTTTGCCGTCCATGATGTGCTACACACGTCATGGCTAACGCGGATAAAGAAGAATGGCGATCAACGCTCGCGTTTCTGACCTGTCATGCACTAATCGCGGTTCGCCCTAACCACCGCAGACGAAATTAGCCCTGGCGTGCCCAAGGCCTCCGTGCGTAGGCGCCCCTTGTGCGGTCGCCACACGGCCCGGGGAGTGCGCGTGCCGAGGAGGGGGAGGCCAGGAGTGCGGCGGCGACGTGACATTCCAGGGGGAAGCAGCTGCGGGAGGAGGTTCAACATGGAGTCAGCGGCAGCGAGGAAGCCGGCGGCTGCGTCGCGCTCAGGCGCCGATCGATGGGAGTTTGGCCCGAGCCATAATCCCCCCACGCCTCGGAACCCCCCTCCGCCGCTAGCTGCTGCCTCGCGGCGGTCCTGACCGGCAGCGCACCGCCACCCTCTCGGCAGCCCCAGCACATTCCAGGCCGGCCACGACGCAACAAGACGCGCCACCGAACTGCCGACCGCCCGCACGCTTGGTGTGCGTGCGTTCATGCGCACGTGCTGCTGGCGCATGCTCCGGCCCGCGGCCATGCCGCCACCCCGTTCCACTCCCTCGCGAGGGCTCCTTTCTGCAGGGAACACGTTCCTCCTCTTCAAGGGAACGTGCCTGCTCGGAGGATAAGTGCAAGCAACGCCCTCAGAGCCTCGCTACATACGGCACACGAGGCACAGTATAATGGGTGACGAAAACGAAACTACGGAGACTAGCAAGCGGGGCTTATAATCAGATCGGATTGATTCATTTTGATCATCTGGGGTTCTTCAACGTGGACCCAATGCGCGGTACACGAGCGTTTTTGTATTCCCGGTCCCCATCGGCATGTAGTCGGCGCGGCCGCGTTCGAACCCGCGACCTTGTGCTCAGCAGCGCTACACCGTAACCACTGAGCTACAGCTACCACGGCCGGGTGGGTTCTCTTGCAGTTTAGCCGCGGCAACAAGTCGTCACACGTGGCAATTTCAATATGTCCGACGGAAAATGAATAAGTATATAGGGCGACACCCAGTGAGTAAGCAAAAAGGCGCTTCCCTACAAGTCACCCCCCTTCACTATAACACAATTCCTACTTCATACTTTGAACACAATATGTAACCCCACGAAGCTAGAACACCATTCGACGTCAAAGAAAATTAAAACAACTTGCTCACACGTATTTCTAGCTGCGGAGAGTATATTGATATGAAGAAAACAGCGATATTATAAATGAGTAAAACTTAATTAGTATGATAATTACCTTATTAGTAATTCATTTGCGCAACTATTCACAAATGAATACTACCTCCAGAATATCAAAAACGCTAGTGCGGACTATACACTGGGTTTACAGCACTAAATCAGATTTTTCAGGCATCCAATTCAGCGTATCAAAAATGACACGTTGGGTTTTGTGAGGATAAGCAACCAGTCGGATTGTTTAAATAGATGTCAATAACACCGTCTCGTACAGCCGCAAGTTACGCACTTGTCGAGATCGCAGGTATGTGAGTCCCTAAACCTTATATAGACCAATACTGGTGGGAACACCCTTGCACCTGTTTGGCTGGTTGCAATAGCAGAGCCACTCGAGTAAATGCATAACGGTCGCAATATTGGCCAAGTAAAAAAAATCAAGTTGACAACAGATTGCTTAAGGCCTAGCCACGGCAAGCTGGTATCATTAAAAAACCGCGTCACTGCTGGTTTTAAGGTTGCGTTAAATATTTGCTGTCATTGCTGGTCAAACATTTGTGTATGGTTGCTGGTTTTCATGATGCGTTTTATATTTTTTCGTCAGAAAATTGTTTAATTTTTACTGAATGTACGGTACAATGGGTAGCTGGATATCGACTGTCCTAGTGATGAGCACGACAGGCTTTCAGCGTCGTTCTACGAATACCACTGTCATTTTCCTATTATCCTTGGAGTTCGCGTGACAACACGCTCCTAGAACAATACGAAAGTCAGCCGTAGAGACCGAACGTTGTAAAAACACGGCGAGTAGAATGAGAGCAACTCGGCCTGGTTAATTTGTTTGCTTCCTTTTCACACACACACACACACACACACACACACACACACACACACACACACACACACACACACACACACACACACACACACACACACACACACACACACACACACACACACACACACACACACACACACACACACACACACACACACACACACACACACACACACACACACACACACACACACACACACACACACACACACACACACACACACACACACACACACACACACACACACACACACACACACACACACACACACACACACACACACACACACACACACACACACACACACACACACACACACACACACACACACACACACACACACACACACACACACACACACACACACACACACACACACACACACACACACACACACACACACACACACACACACACACACACACACACACACACACACACACACACACACACACACACACACACACACACACACACACACACACACACACACACACACACACACACACACACACACACACACACACACACACACACACACACACACACACACACACACACACACACACACACACACACACACACACACACACACACACACACACACACACACACACACACACACACACACACACACACACACACACACACACACACACACACACACACACACACACACACACACACACACACACACACACACACACACACACACACACACACACACACACACACACACACACACACACACACACACACACACACACACACACACACACACACACACACACACACACACACACACACACACACACACACACACACACACACACACACACACACACACACACACACACACACACACACACACACACACACACACACACACACACACACACACACACACACACACACACACACACACACACACACACACACACACACACACACACACACACACACACACACACACACACACACACACACACACACACACACACACACACACACACACACACACACACACACACACACACACACACACACACACACACACACACACACACACACACACACACACACACACACACACACACACACACACACACACACACACACACACACACACACACACACACACACACACACACACACACACACACACACACACACACACACACACACACACACACACACACGCACGCACGCACGCACGCACAGACGCGACAATGCGCTAGCTTAAGTTACTTTTTGGGCCAGCCAACGCAAGTTTTAACTTTTCCACTTCGCTGGAATTTGGTCATCGTAACAGGAAAGCCGCTTCGTGTTGGCTCTCCCTCTCTAATCCTTCTTTGTTTTTGCCACACAACTGCGTGCTTCTGCGTGTAAAAGAGAAAACGTTGCATGGAATGTCTCCGAAAAATGAAAGGAATGTCCCATTGCGAGTGCGCCCAAATTCACCATCGGGAAACTAAAAAAAAAAAAAAGAAAGACGCCGGCAGTGCTTTCCTACGGCGGTGGATTCCCGAAACAGTGAGGTCGCGAGGCAGTCGATAGGAGGAGTTTCCAACGCCACCCCGTGTGCATTCCTTGTTCGGCAGCGCGGTACGTGCGGCGCGAGGAAACCAGAATGTTCGTGATGAGACTGGGCGCCGTCGGCCCAGTTTTCACACTGCTGGCCTGCCGAATGTGCGCCACCGCGTTTTCTCATGTCGCGCCATCCACGCAGGTAAATTCTCCAGGTTCACTGAGCGCACGCGTACGAGTGCAAGCGCACCGCAAGTGCATATTTAAAAACACCGTTCTTCTCTCTGCATGCGAGAGTACCAGATCGCAGATTGCCAAGAGCCGCCTACAAATGTTTGTTATTTTGTGGGCGTTCGTGCGTGTGTACGTGAGTGGCACCACATTCTAATGCCTATGTTTGCTGTCGCAGACTTTCAATGTACGCTTTAATATTGCCGTAAACGGAACTAAGCGTTTTCAACCAAACGAGAATGTAAGCAAAGCACGTGAGGGAAACTGCGCTCTGGGTTCCATCGTCCTTGAGGTTTCGTCCCAATATTGTCTTTAAAACAAAGATTCCTAGTCAAGCCCTCTCGGAATTTTGCTGACCGTGGCGCCTTCTGCTGTCTTGTTGAATAGCTCACACGCAGGACAGCACTAATATAATGAATCGGCTCATATGCATCCCCATCTGCACGATCCCTACGGATGTGCTAGTGGCCGGCTCGGTTCTCTATGCAGTGAAACAACAAACAGGCGCCTATGAATGTACTGAGTGCTACAAATATCCGCCTACAAGCGCATAAATCCAATATTAAAGCTATGTTTCCTAGCTATGCCTCGTTTCCTGGGGTTCGGCGCATCTTCTCGGTCGGCTTTTTGCCGAGTAAGTAGAGAATAAGCAAGCCCTGGAGATAGTGAAACATTAAACCGGGCTGATCCCGGATATGACGTGATGAAAAG
Organism: Dermacentor albipictus; assembly: GCF_038994185.2. NCBI lineage: Eukaryota > Metazoa > Arthropoda > Arachnida > Ixodida > Ixodidae > Dermacentor > Dermacentor albipictus. Next base: position 106,621,550 of record NC_091821.1, read on the forward strand.
TGGACCAATCCCGGAGACAGTGTAATCCGATGTCGCGCGGAACGCGTGGGCTACGGTGGCGAGGGTTTCCTCGTCCTGCTCATTTGCCGGGCAGCTACGTAATCGCTATCCTGCAAAAATTATCGCAAAAGATGGGTAGTTATTTAGTCGATCGCTTCACGAAAGCTTCGCATCACACACACACACACACACACACACACACACACACACACACACACACATATATATATATATATATATATATATATATATATATATTATTTCGAGGAAGGCTGCCTTAAAGCAGAATAGAAAAGAAAAACAAGAATGGGTGCAACGCAGCATGTAACCCAGGCTCATCAACGAGAATCATCCCCTTGAATCCACGTGCTGAACTCAGCGAGCAAGTCCCTGAGGTGTTCAGACCGTCTAAGCAAATGCCGCAGATATATATTTTGCATTTGCATGTCCATAGCAGGTGGCACTAAAGCCCATCCACCCGTCGATGATTTTCACTCCAGAACTGCCGTCAAGTAAGCAATTAATGCATATGTGATGTGCGTACTTTTGTGTACGTACAGTCGACCAAAAAAGTTTACGGACCAAGAGACCTGACAAAAAGTGGAATATCTCCGCAGCCTCCAAATGCAGCCTCGTATTCCCATTTCCAGCCTTTACTGGTATACGCAAACAACATTGTGATGTACGGTTTTACTGGCTACTTTTAAAGGCAGCTCGTATATTTATCATTTTCTGAGACCCCGTGGTCCGTAAACTTTTTTGGTCGACTGTACATGTGTGTTGTTCGATAAAGAGGAGGCTGACTGAACAGCGTGATGTATATGGCCTGGAGCTCAAGTAGAGTCAAGCCAAAGACGTTCGCCGTGTATTCCTTATTTCTTCAACTTGTGAAATGCCTAAGGCTGACCCATATCTGTGCGTCCACCGTCACATGTGCGCACCCCACATTGGCCCAAAGAAACATCAATCTTCAGCAGTCCTTTAATGTGCTTAAGTTTCTTCTTGCAGTGGGGCGATTTGTTGTCTGTCATGTCATGCTAGTATAATTTCAGGGACGCTATGAACTTGCCTCGGGTACCGACAGTGATATATGTTGAAAATGAATATTGCTTTTGTTAAAAAATTTGTCGTGTATCAGACCGAGCGTAACGTCTCGTTCTACTGTTTTCTGCCGACGCGATAAGATGGAGACGGAACAGCGATGCAGCGCAAGAAGTGCAAAAGCACTGAATCTCTCCAGTCTTAATCTGAATGAGTTAAGTACATAACAGCTTAGGTCGCAGAGCAACAGTATGCTATATATAGTGTACGCGTAGGATGTAAGCATAATAATGCATTCCTCTCGTTTTCGTGAGGTCATAATAATAAAAAAGATCAGCAGTGCAGTTATGTTTCCCAAAGCTAACGTCGCGCACTGACTACCATGAAACAATGGCCGAGAAAAACCAAAACATAAGTTCGCTGTTTCCTTCACTATGGGAGGTGCTATATACCGCAGACATGGAGACTAAAGCGTCCTGGTATTATACGTGCTTTCCTTAGGTGCTATTTTATACTAAGTGGATATATTTTGTTAGGAGGAGAAAAATAAAGCTAGAATGCCTCAACCTCAATTACACGCCGCCGCCTGGTGTTGCTGAGATAAAGAAATTCAATACTCGCTAAACCGAGAGACCATACTCTCAACCAGTACGTTGCTAAAATCTATATTGCTACCCTGTACGTCCCGTTTCAGAACGAGTGTACAACCTTCTCTTTAAGAGGGAAAACTGCACCAATGCGTACAGTTCAACTTCGCTCAGGCCAAAGCGCTCTGAAAGCAAAACAGTTCACTAAGAAAGATTCCACGTGCTATTAAGAAAAAGCACTAAATCGCGATACAGGCAGACACTTTCACCACAAACAGCGCGCCATAAAATAAAGTTCTATCGTATAATGCACTAACGAAATCATTGCAAGGCGCAGTAAAAACAGCCGCTGGCTCGAAGACGACGAAGAAAGTGAAAGCCGCCGCGATGGGGGAGGGGTGGGGCACGAGAACCTTCAGAAGTGCTGAGCGCTGTCCGCGTCTTCTGCGCACAAGAGCGAAACCTAGCTGCGCAGTGGCCTGCCTGCGCGGCAGCCAATCTATCCCAGCCGCCGTCCTGGCTCCATGGCTCCATTCTCGGTGCCGACGGCGGGCCACAAGTTTCGTAACCCCACCGTCCCTTTCTTCATTGGATGATCGAAAGGAGGCCCGGGTTGTTGGCCCACCGACTCTGTTGTGGCCAGTCTAGCAGAGATCTGTTTGCGCGGATAGCAAATGTCTTTGGCGTCGTTCGCTGACACCGCATTAAAGCGACTGGCGCAGACGCTATCTCCAACAAGAAAAGAAGTCTTTAACGAGTTACAAAGGCAAAGCGGTCCTTGAAGCGGGGCAGCTTTTTTGACTGCTAGCTTGCGCTGCGTAACAAGGAGTAAGGGTAGCTGCCGACGGAACGGAAGGTGCATACATAAAAACATCATATCGTTGACCCTTGCGAATGCAGAGAAGCCTGCAGCGTGCGCACTCAGATGCCGACAGACTTATCCCGATACACGCACGCTATGAAATATTTGAGAAACATGTACAGTTGTGTGAAAAATGAGCGAATAATATGCTCGCAACGCCCTCTTATTATAAACACGATTGTTCAAGTTGGCTGTCCAATGCAGACGAGCGCACGAACGCCAGCAAAACTGGCATGAATCGCGCACTGCAAACGGTGTGCAAGACTGCCGCCGCCGCTGCCGACGGTCATGATTGGTGAATTAACAGTGAGCCGTCCTTGAAGGTTTATACACAGAGGAACAAAAACAAGTCTAATGGAGGCATTGCTTCTTTTGTAATGAAAAATAAACAATCGATCATTTTTCACTGGCCGCCGACTTCACCCCCTCGGGCAAAATTTTTCTTTCACTCCCTCTTCAACACCTTGTGCTTTCGATGTCTGTTTTCAATTTTTGTAGTTTGGAGTTGTTCAGTTTGGCCACAGCCACAGGGCAGTTCGCGCTGCACTCTGCAATTTCAATGATGAACACAGACTTATCGAACTTACGTTGCTAGGGGTCTCATCTCTGCTGCAATGTTTTTTATCCTTTTTTATCGCATATGTCTTTTTCTTTAATTATTACGCATTCATATTTACTTGCAATTACGTACCAATTATATATCTGTTGTTTTTTTTTGCTTTGCTTGAGTGTTCTTCTTTGCTTTTTCAAAATGTGGCGCCAGCTTGAAGTTTATTTAATTTCTCACTCTGTGCAGCCTCACTGCGTTGATATGTGAGCGGCTTTTTAAGGACTCAACATAAACATCGACGTTCAATCTTTCACGCTACTGACGTAGAGCTTCAGCTCAAGCATCTGCCGGGCTACTTGGACCTGCTCTGCGCTGCGCTCTCCGGCCTCTACTGCTTATTGGTGTGAACAGCCAGCAGAGCTGTTAGGTCAGCGAGGTTTTTCTTTCTAGCCTCTTCGTGTTTTCTCCTGGTGAAGTTGCAGTCAGATATCGGGCGGTGCCTGACCTAGGCAAAACATACTCGTGCTCTCTCCTGGTGGAGTTGCAGTCAGATATCGGGCGGTGCCTGATCTAGGCACAACATATTAATATATGTGTCTCCTCACGACCAGGCAGCTACCTTGCCGGCTTCTCTTGCCACTGATGATCGTCCGACCGGTCTTTCCTGCGCAACGCCTTGAACAGCGTTTCTGTAGCTATATAATGTCGACGAACGCTAAGTTCATTCGAATGAAAAAGTAAAGAGTGATCGACGAAGAGCTTCGACGGGCGATTTCACACTCTCAAAAGATTACCCATGTGCGACAGTTGGGACAAGGGGGTATCCTTTGCTGTTGGCCAGACCATGCTGGCCTATGTGTCTGAGCTGCTCAAATGTACAGTGCTTGCCTCTCATCCGGTCCACTGCTTCATTCCTTCTTACTTAACCTGTCTTGAAGGCCTAGTACGCGGGGTCAATCCCAGCATTATAGTCCTTCAGAGGATTTAGCTATGTTTTGTACGGCAGCTGCCGTCTCTGTGATCCGAACGTTATTCCCGTAGTTCTGGGAGCAACGTAATCATAGCGGAATCAGTTATCTCTTCTCTTGGCACAATCCATCTGTTAGAGATCAAGGCGTAGCTGCTGATCTATAGAGTTGAGTCGCTGGCTTTGCACCCTTCCTGATGTCGTACCTGCAGTGAAAGCCGTGACTGAAAATGTTGTCTGTCTCAGTAAAGACTTTGTCTTCTCTGTAGTTCTTCTTCTTCTCTCTATGTCTTCTCTGTAGACATCCTGTCAACTACGGTAACTGCCCGGAGAGATACGGAGGGATAACCAATTATAGAGGTAATTGAACAACGGGTCATATGCCCACAACGAGAAGCTGCAGAACGATCTCGCGGATATGATGGTGTAGCAGCTAGTTTCTGTGGATTCATCCCTTTCAGATTGTCCTAGCGTCTGCTGTCAGCTGTACCGAAAACAATGAACAAGGCTACGTTTGTCAGCCTCTCGCTCAAGTACTGAACGCTCAGGTGGCACGGATCCTTCAAATCCTGCCCGAACCAATCTGGCCTCTCAACTTCCACTGCCTCCAGATGTTTCGATATTTCGAAACCTGAGCCTTCTCACGTTCATCCTAACGCAAATTTTTATATGCCTTATGTTGAAAAGAAATCTGAATGAAGCTGCAGGTTCAGAAGATACAAACATGCAGCCGTGTATGAAGCCGTGCGTCTACCGTAGTACAAGTATGCCCCACGCTACACAGGGCGAAGAATAAAGTACCATAAGGAGAATATTTCGAGAAAGAATTTCTTGAAGAAAAGTGTCTCGGATAAGGCAGTTACTATTGCTTGTCACTCTCTAACATAGCTACATTTGAAATATTACAATGGAGTTGCCGTTTCATACATTTGACTGCTACTGACTTACTGTACCTGTGTTCCCTACGCTTCCCTGATATCATTGAATTACGGGAAACTTTCTTATCAACAGCAAAACATTTTCATCTCAGATATTTTTCTACCTTTTCTTTTGACCGCACATATCGTTGTGGTATAGCACAGCCGCTTTCACTTCTTCGAAACTGCCTAGACGGCTAAAATATCGTCGCAGTTTATGTCGTCAGAGAGTGGAATTTTAGCTTTGGGTGTGCCTCTTCGCGGGTGTCTTTCATTTATTGATTAACGTTTACTTACCCGCAGCTGTTCAGAATACTAGTGTTCCTTACTTGATCATTTCGCCTTGTCGAAATAAAATTTTATTCGATGACGATTTTAACTCTCATCAAGTGACATGAGGCTTTAAGACGAAATTGAGTGAAGAACAGTGATGTGATGGGCCTTCCATTATTTTTTATTTATTTTCTTTTCGAAATGGGCCACAGAAAACCTCTTTCTGTGCATATGAGGAGTAAAAATGTCATTCCAGCTCCTATAAACGTTTTGTTGTTTCAGTGCCCTGCGAAATGACTGAAATGCTGGAAGATATCGTTAACGGCATCGAACGCCGTTTTACGTCGTTTCTGCCTCATCACTTATACCCGCCGCCTACTAATGTTGAAGACTTCGAAATTGTCACAGTTTCTGAGCTTGTTCATGTAGTCGGCCTACTGCCCGCTTAATCCCCAGTTATAGGTAGCATTAATATCACTAACAAAAGCATTATTTCAGCTATCGCCGCAGGACATGCTTACCACAATAAACTATGATCTTAAAGACTTGTGCTTTCTTCTTGAATTACCCGTGAAAGTAATTAATCTAATTAAAAATCAATATTCAAAGGCGCTGGTGATGTTTGACAAAATTTTAGGCCAATATTGTTAGCCTATAACCTAAAACTCATATAACGGATGTTGTGCAGTCGAATAGTTGATGGGATCATGGATAACATGTGGTTGAACTCTTATCGAATTGGATTCAGACGTGAGTGCCCCATTAGGTGTGCGCACCTAGAGAGGCGAATCCAGTTTGTTCGTATCATTAAGCCGCTTTGGTCACCTTCGAGATTGCTGAAGCCTATGACAGTCTACGAAATGTCATTTTGATAAATGCGCTTAAGATAGTTGTATTGAAAATTGTGAAGATAGCTTTGTAATAATAAATCGCTGCCTTTCATTTTTGTTTCGGTGAGCTGTAAGTCTCACAACTCGTTGAAACGCCTAAAGAAAAGCACGTACGATGCCAAACGTACGAAAGAGAATGTACGTTCATTAAAGCAACAAAAAACGAATGCAATCTTCTATTTTTTTTTTTTGCAGTGTTTTGCTGCAGGGCCAAACCAAAAGAGCGTCGTTGTAAGTTTCTGCTTGTGTCGCGCTTTGGTCAACGGGTGTTCTTGCGGCGTTGTCGAAGCGCATAAAATTATAAACTTCCGAGGCCAAATGATGTCCGTGCCTTTGTTCTTTCTCGGCTATATGGCAACAGGGCGCATTGGCAGAATGCCCTGCTTACGTGTTTTCCGTTGGCTGTCTTTTACGTTAGGTTCTGCGCGCTGCCGACATTTAGACTGCTTTAGGATGTCTCATTGCCCTGATTGCATACGATTGTGTGAGAGTTCCTTGTGAGAAAAAGAGACCAAGAATTTATGGCTAGAGACTATCTAGATTTCTTTTATTGTAATAGGAATTCTATGGACACTCCACGCGAATTTTCGCCGTTTTCGTTGCTAGCGGCATCGGTGTCGGCGTCGCCGTGGGGCTCGGCGTATAACTAGGTATGCTAGGTCGGTATGTTGCATGCTTATAACTAGGTAGGTATGCTACATGCTTATCCATGCCGCATATTCAGGTTATATTTCTAGTCTATTTAATCACTAAAATTGCTCATAACAGGCCTAACGTTATTGATTAAGTTATTGCTCAGAATATTGACAATGGCAGCCCACAAACAAATGTCATGAAACGTAGCATTTATAGCGCACGCCTTTTATCTTAATTCTTCTCGGACTATTAAATATTAAAAGCGCAAAACAATATTAGTGCTCAAACCTGTAAGTGATGTAATTTTGCTGGCGATGCTCTTTACAGGCAGCGTAGTGGCACCCGTCTGATGTCCGTACAAGCAGCGTGCTAAAGCTTTTGGGGGTGCCATAAATTTTAGCGCACCCGCGTACGTCTCATCCACGTTAGTCGGACCCGCGTACAGTAAGAACGCCGTCCGAGAGGTTCAAGCGCAACGCTAAACCTTGCTATCGCACTCAGTGCTTCGCCTTTCGGGCGAAACTGACAATTTAGTTGGCGTGAGAAGGCAGCATGCATTGGCGCCACCATAGGCCACCGCTACAAGTGATGTTGTGCATTAGAAGAAAGGGAAAGGGGCATTCCTAAACTATGAATGTCACGGCAGAACGCTCTTATATTTTCTTTTTGTAGCCCGCATGAATGTGAGGGTCAGGAGGAGTAAAACGCAAATAAGTTGGCGGTGCTATATACTATTAAGTCAAACAATGCACTGAGGGAAACACTTTGGCGCACGGAACATGGAGCACCACAGACGTACACCGCAGCGATGTGGCACACTTTCCATCTGTGCTGCCCCTAGCTGACGCGTCGCAGGTGAATACTTTCGAAAGGGTAAGAACGAGTGCAATAATACCTATTGCCTGCGCAGCAAGGCTTATCGCACTCATTCACAAGCCTGCATGCAAGCATCGAAATTAGTGCTGCGCAAGCGTAGTCATTCATATTTAACTTCCCTTTATAATACGTGCTATTATACAAAGTATGATCACGAACTGTATCCATTGCATGTCTTCACAAGCTTCAGCTTGGCTCATCCCTCGTTCAAAACAGTAAAGAGATCGCGGTCAGCATTTGACAAGGGGCTGCGCGCGGGTTGCGTGCTGCCAACTGCACCGCCGCATCAACATGCGAGCAAAGACCGGGCGCCGATTCAGCTTTCGGGTGGATAGCCGAAGCAGCACTCGAATTCGCTGAAGGACGCCGGAAGTCGATCGGTGAAAAAGGAGGGAGAGGCGATGTACGGGAAGGAGAAAGGTATTTCCTGTCACATAATCACAGGCTCTGTTCGGGGCACGGGTCTCAAGTGGACGGCAGAATATCGGAGCCTGGCCGCAATCCCAGACGGCGAGTGCGGCGTCTAAGTGCCGACGATGCCCATCGCTGTTAGGAGTGCGCGCGATGCCACCAGGGACGTAAAGGCGTCCCCCAAAAACGCCGGGCAAGCTGCCAGCATGTGCCGTCGTCCGCGCGGCGGGCCGTGCTCTCGGCGCCGACTGGAGAAGGCCGCGGGCTCGCGCTCGGCGCACTTGCGTTTCAATAAGCCTCAGCGCCGGCTGCACGATCGATGCCAGCGCGGCCCCACTGCAATCAGCCAGCGAGCGTCTTCGGCTACCCGACACGCGCTTTTTCATCTTACCGTTGCGCGCCGACAGAGGCTCTGCTCTTGAGCGGCTTCCTTTCGGAAACCTGCGCTACGCCGAAGGAGGCGCGCGCCACGACTCGCCTCTCGTTCGACGCGCGCCTCATTTCTCCCGGAACGCTGAGCACAGCGGACAACGCCGCAATATCGCGTGCTGGGATGAATTTTTCCCTCTGTTTGCCGGCCAGATGGTGCTCTAAATCAAACTCGAGCTGATGCATGTATTGTTTCCATCGTCAAGGTCATGCTTCATTTGGCTTGCACGCTGGGGCAGTTGAAAGCGTTCGGACTTCGCTCGGCTTACAGTCAATTTCGACACATTGTTCGGATCGCTTCAAAAGGCGAACATTACTCGCACGCCAAGTCACAATATGCAATTATCTATTGAACAAATGTCACTAATTAACCTAAATTTCACATCGTGCCACATGTAACAATTGTTGAACTGAAGACTATCAGTGAACTTTTTCCATTTAATAGGACTACTGAGACTGGCTCCAGCCTCGAGATGTCCGAAAAATATGCGGCGAACAGCATGAGCCGTTTCATCCACCATTTCCTCAAAATATCACTGTGTGACAAAACTACGAGGAATGCCAACGTATATTGTGACACATTTTGAGGAAGGATGTCGCGAAACTGGACAAGTTCCAGGGTTTCTGCCGAAAGGGACATGCATCTATAGGATTTAACCCGCATTGTATGTACTCTTAAGTAATACAGAAAGTTAACTAGCAAATTTCGTTGACCGTGTAATTGATGTTAATTATGATTTCCCGTGCGAGTAATGCAGCCTCTTCAAGTATAGTCCAGCTGAACTGGCCAAATAGCGCCGCTACGTATGCAGACGGGTTGCCACGGTTGACTCGAGTGAGTCGCTGCTGTTCTCCATCGCCGCTCAGTGCAGGAACGGAGGTGGGCCAATGGAGGGCCTCGTTCGTGTGCTCACGTGCGCCACGCCGAGGAATGATGACACGGCGAGCGCCGCGCTTCCAACTCGCGGAGCCCGTCGCGACGGTCAGACGCGCGGTTCAACAATCCGCGGCGCCTGCTGGGCGCTCCGCGGGCGCGCAGCTGCCACGATCCCTTCCTCCTCTCCTCTTCCCTCCTTCCAGGAGGCGCCCATTGTCAGCGCGCCCGGCGGGCGATCGCAGCACGCCAGCAGCCCGAGAGGTGATGGCGACACCGAGCGCGACTCCAGGAAGCGGCGCGAGAAGAGGCATTGCGAGAAGCTCGGCTGCCAGCCGACAGGTGCACAACGCGGGCTCAGTGCGGCGTCTGACACGTTTATGCGCATTCGTAAAATGAGGCGACTGGTAGCTGAGGCGCGGCGCGGTTCAGCTCAGACGGTGTCGAACGTGCAGGGCTCGCGCAAATGCTCGCGGCATAAATTTTCCTCGACTGAGCAATGCACGCGTTGAAGCTTTGCCGAGTTTCATTCAAGTGCGGCCTCGAATAAAACGGGTTTCTCTCTCTGTCCCTTTTTCATGCGAAACGATTTACAATCTACTTGGCTGTATAAACTCCCGAAGAACCGTCGGATTCAAGCGCTCAAATCGTTTATTCGTTCACATTTCGTTCACATTTTATCTCGGCTAAATATTCGCCCCTATACATTCATTACGGTGCACATATAGGGGGGACAAATACGTACCGCTTATTTTATTGTATGCGTATTAGGCAGGCGTTGTGCCCCTTCCGGTGGGAGTTGCCAGCCTTCTCGTCGCTTTCCCTTTCCTGTTAACTGTGTACATGTGTTCAAAACAAGTAATAATAATAATAATTATGTGAATATTCATTTTCGGACATCACGAATGAAGTTTCATCGATCCAATAAAGGAGTCCAAAGGGATCCGTAGTCAATAACTCTATAAAAGCGGTCTTGCGTGCTTCTAATGGATCGTAGTTGGAATCAAATAACGTTTAGCAGCAGGTTAAGCTAACTACTGTCGGAGGCATTCTTAAGGTAAAATAAAAATAGGTGTTCAGGTCAAATCGTATAGAATGCATCTATAAACATAAAACGTTTTACAATGACTGCTGAACTCTCCGACAGAGCCGCAGATATCGCCTGCTATTCGAATCCTTTATTTAGTCATCGTGCCTCGAATGGCGCTTTAGTGCGCTAAACTTAAGGCCTGGCATTTCCTAGCAACTCCTAATTATGTTTTCGTAAGCTCCTGTGGTTAGGATGCTGTAGAGATTAGACGAACCGTCACGTTCGCTAGCGTGCAGAGCGATGAACGCTGGACGGCAGTCTTTTGTGGGACAGGTATAGCATGTAATAGTCTCTGCACTAATACATGTAACAACAGATATACTATAACAGACGCTAAAATTAAAACAAAATGCGTAGCCCTGGGAAAAGCAATGCACCATTGCCCTCGAGACCGCTCGCAGGTTGGGTGTCCGTCGCGGCAAGAAGCGCCGCGGCTGGACGATGCGGGTCAGGACTCCGGCTCCAGGCACCCTGTGCCTTATCCTGAAGTCGGTCGAGGAATAGGCCAGGAACAGGCCCGCCGTGGTTGCTCAGTGGCTGTGGTGTTGGGCTGCTGAGCACGAGGTCGCGGGTTCGAATCCCGGCCACGGCGGCCGCATTTAGATGGGGGCGAAAACACCCGTGTACTTAGATTTAGGTGCACGTTAAAGATGCCCAGGTGGTCGAAATTTCCGGAGTCCTCCACTACGGCGTGCCTCATAATCAGAAAGCGGTTTTGGCACGTAAAGCCCCATAATTTAATTTTAGGCCAGGAACAGCACCGGCACCGCGCCCACGGCAGGCCAGGGCGCGGGCCATGGAGCCAGAGGCGAGACGTCTGAGCCCGTGCAGCGGTGTACCCGCTCATGGAATAGGGACGGTTCGTCCTGCGGGGCTTCTGCAGACTATAGCCCGCATTACTTCGAAGACGGAGAATATGCTTCGGCTTATCCTCAGGGTCTCGAACCGCAGAGGGCGTTTAAGCGAGAGCAATCTACTCAGACTCTACCACGCGTTTCTGATGAGCCACGTTAACTATGTAGCCTCCGCGTTGCGCTGGTCTAAAGGGGATGAGGCCAAAATCGACGCCCTCATGCGCAAAAGCATCAAGCGCGTGCTGGGTTTACCACTCACTACCAGCACCGCGCGTCTCATGCAACTAGGCATGCACAACACCCTATCAGAGGTGATCGAGGCCCAACGAGTGGCTCAAATAATTCGACTATCATCATCGCGAGCGGGGAGACGCATCCTCGAATCCGTTGGATGCGGTCACCAGGAAATCACGGAGTGTAACGTGACCCTATCACCCATGGTCCGAGATACGTTCAAGGTAGATCCCATGCCACGTAACGTCCACCCTCAATACAATGTAGGGCGCCGGGTAGCCAGGGCTCGTTCCCTGTTAAAAGCGGCTGCTGCCACTCCGAATCTAGCATGTTTCGTTGATGCCGCCCAGTACGAGTGCTCTGATCACTATGCCGTAGTTTCGGTTGACTCTAATGGCACTCTCATTAATTCAGCATCCGTGCGGAAGGTTTCTTCAACAGTAGCCGAACAGGTTGCTATAGGTATAGCACTGAAGGACCCTCTACGTTCCAATATCTTTACAGACTCCAGATCGGGAGCCCGAGCTTTCGCCTCCGGGTCGATCTCAAAGGAGGTGGCGGCCATCCTCGGCAGCGAGGGGGCTGCTGGTTTTCATAGCATCAAATGGTTCCCGGCCCATATGGGAATCAATGTAGACTCTGAGCTTGTTAACGCCAATGAGTTGGCCCATGACTGTGCGCGAGGTCTTACACACCGCGGCGGTTCAGGTGGACTCACGGGCGGCGACTTAGGGCTGTACAGGGATTCGCTTCTCACCTTCCATGAAATCTTGACACATTATCAACTTGCTCGGCGGGCCTTTCCGCTACCACACCCTAAACTTAATAGACCACAATCGTCGGCGTTTCGCATGCTTCAAACGGGGTCATTTCCCTCCAGGGGCAGATTCAGTCACTTCGCGCCTAATGTAGAACCCCACTGTCCAGACTGTGGGGAGGCGTACTGCTCCTTGTCCCATATGCTCTGGCAATGCCCTGCGTTACGCAGCTCATCGCTAACCACTCTAACCGACTGGGAGGCAGCCCTTAAGAGCGGCGACCTCTCAGAGCAACTACGGGCTGTCCAGAGGGCCTGCGACAGGGCGGAGGACCACGATCTTCCGACCCCGACGTGGGTGCGGCCCGCGACGGCTACGGGGACTCCCTGAAAAGGGAGGTACCCTAACGCCGGTTCCTCAGGACCATTAATAAAGTTCTTTGTCTGTCTGTCTGCCTTGCCCCAGAGAAGCATTGGCCACGATGATGATGATTACAGACCCACAAAGGCGGGCCGTGGATGCTCTCGTGTCTCTTCTGTTTCCTTTTTCGTCTTTGTTCCCGCTCCACGTGCTCTTCTGATACCCGCATTAGACCGTAAGTGAAGATGGCGTCGTTGTCTTTCAACCCAATAGTGAAAAGCGACAGGAATACTAAAAGGAGAGCTCAGGCAGAGCACATGGGCCCTACCTTGTTTACTTTCGCCATTCTGTGATTTAGTAACATCCCGAGACTTGCCAGGCTGGTGCTAAATTTCTTAATGCTCCTTCATGTGAACAAACTCATCATTATCTTACGTTAAAATTTCACAATTATGTCTTCCTTTTCTAGTTTTTTTTTAATATAGTAGGCGCCTTTCTGGCACCGGTTGGCACGGGCATTGTGCTGTTCTCGGTATGCGCGCTGCATCGGGCCCAGCGGCGTGCTAGCTTCGAGGCCTGTGGGCTTCGAGCCGACGCAGCTGCCCGGTGAACCGTCGTCGCTCGCGCGCGCGTGGCAAAGAGACCAGCGAGCTGTTGCATGTGGCCGGCTCGTTTCTCAGGCGTGAAGCAACGAGACCCAGCCAGGTGAATGTTTCATGAGCGTCGCGCCGCAACGCGCGGCTGGCCTGCGCGTCGCAGTGACGCGGGCAACAAGCGAACGCTCGCGGGGGAACCCCGGTGTGCGCCGATGGCCCGGGGCGCTCTCGAGGGGCGGCGAATGCGCCTGCCTGAAATACGACGTTGACAAAGCGCCGTTCGGCGCGCGCGGGCCACCCTCGGGGCGGCGGGCCTATTTGGCGCCTCTGTTTATCGTGCCGGCCGGAAGGAGCTTACACAGGGGCGTCCTCGTCGCGGCGAGGGAGTCGCGGCGCAGCTCCGCCGGCAAGCGATAGGCGCGCGAAAGTGGTATACGACCGCCGAGAGCGCGACACTAATAGAAAACGATGCGCGCGCGGCCCCCTAACGACCTTGTCAAGTGGCGGCGGTCCGATAAGGGCGCCGCGCGCGCGTAAAAACGAGCGCCCGCCATGGCGCGCCCACAAAGGCGAATCTGCGTGCGGGGCATTCGGAACGCGACCCGACGCGGTGCCCGATGCGGCCGCACCGGCTGCGATAAAATGCGTCATCGAGAGCACAAAGCCCAAAACCCGCCACCTTCGGTCAGCCCGATTTTCTGCTCTCATCGGCCGCCTCCGCTGACCCAAGAGCAGGCGGGAAGGGAGGGGGAACCAAAGGTACGACCCAAAAACGCGCGGAGATATTGCCCTCAGGGCGTATCCGTTAGGTCTACGGGGTCAGAAAAAAAAGAAGAAAAAGACAGTAATGTTAAAGTATAGAGAACGCAGCATTTCTGTTTCCGGGCAGGGATACTCTGCTTTTTCTTTTTCATTTTTCTTTTCGTTTTTTCCCATTTCAATGGCTCTGCATAAGACGCAGAACGTGTCCTCGAGGCATGAGAAAGGCGCATCACGAGATTATCGGCGCACAAATGCTCCCGACTCTATTGAATGCAGCTCTTCCGGTCACTGAATCTCCGGATGATCGTTGACATAGAACTCATTCTGTCGAACTCTTATCTGGATAGCGGGTGCCCCGAAAAAGGGGAGCGTCACCCAACGGCCAAATCTGCCCACGCTTGTCGCAAACTTTGGAAAAGTGTGCTCGAAAGAGGACACATTAGTCTACGCACCTCACCGCGCGCTTAATAACCTATGTCCGAATAAGTCCTCGAGGAAACATGAAATTCACGGTTTTATGCAACGGCGTTCAACAATGCAATAGACTGCTGACAGCCAACGTCAGCGCAGTTGTGTACATTTATGTCACCCATCAACCAACTTGGACTGCATATATTTGTTCTTTTCAATGAGCGTTCAGTTTTCTTCCAACAATTTTGTCTCTTTCACTGCCTCTGCATCTGATAATGAATTCACACGTTGCATGCGAGAAAGTTTCATTAGAAGTGTGGCATACATGAGTGATGTGTAGACCGAACAGCCCGAGCCCCCACAGCGGGCAAAGATTGCTCAATGACTTCGTGTGCTTGAAGAAGCTAAATTTAGTGCGGCCGTTTTAGGATTTTCTAGTTATATTGACTTCTGAAAATGTTTGTGTACAAATCGTCGATTTAAACGTGGGAAATAAAGGCGAGAAAATCAATTAACCTTCGTCGGGCGCTCTTGCGACATTGTTTTCGTTACTCTTAAACGATACCTGAGCATCTTCACCTCACAAGACGAGGTTCAGGTAACGCAAACAGCCAACTCTTCCACTGAATCTACGCCTAGTCGATCTACTTCAGCGCGTCGTAGATGTCGGCTATAGTTGTTGCATGCCTGCCCACATGGTCAGAATAACTAAAAGCATGGATAGCATAAAAATAGGCTAGAAGTCACGTGAAGGAGAGAGACAGAGAGATAGAGAAGTTTTTTGTCTCCCTTCATTGTTTCGCGGTGTCTGCTTTCATTGGTTCAAGTTGTTCTGGCAGAACCGGCTAGTCCAATTCCTCCACCCCTGGTACCTGGTCATCAAGGACGCGCACCTTTGACAGTCATGATACGCAGTTTCATTAGATGATTGCAACACATTTACAGCACGTTTTTCAGCAGTTACCTCACACCGGCGCCGTAGTCTGCGCAACTTTCTCTGCAGTCCTACACACTACAAATATATGGGCTGTTCTTTTTTTTTTACTAGGTAACACAATCTTTAAAAATCAGACTTATCGTGTTGTACAATTTTCTGTCGTGAGCTAGATTTTTTTGAGAGGCGGACATTATTTGCACAAGAAATTCAAATAAATATTTGACTAATAAAATAATTTTGGTAATTAACTTTTAAATTAGTTACTATATGGCACATACTGCACTTTACAAATTGTAGCAAGTCACTTCGAAAGTCGTATCCACTTGAAACAAAATGTGAGGATGACATCAGTTTCCATATATGCGTTCCCAAAGTTAGTGACAAAATGCATGGGTGTTCCAGTATTTTTGAGGTTCAATGCATAAAAAAAGGATCTGCAATATGTGCCCTAAAGTAAGTGGTTAAAATTCATCAGTGAAATTTTCTTAATTATTCAATTATGCAATCTGATTTTTAATCTGTGTACGTCTCTCTCAGCAATACAGATTAACGTGTGCTATATTCTACACACGATATTTCAACTTTTTGTTAATGTTAAAATAAAAACCCCGGAATATAGAGAAATATCAGTGATAGAAGAGCAGGAAGGAACGTGGTGGCCAAGGACGCGCTTCGCTGCATCGCACCGCCTCTGCTTCAATAATGACTTGCGCTGAACTTCCTGAGAAAGTCTACGGGCGTAAGCAAGGTCCAAACATTTTCCAGGTTGCAACTATGTACTTGCTGAACCCCGGCGCGCCTCGAGCAAGTTACGCTTCTTTCGCCCGCCTGTCTTCTCCTCCCGTTCTGCTGTTGGAAGGAGAATGCGAGTAAAAGAGCGGCGCTCGCTCCACAGCTGGCACGTCGAGAAAAGAAGCATTGTCCTGTCGGCTCAGTTACAATCTTCCGCGGAGCAAAGGAGTAGCTAAAGGGTACGGTGTTTTCGTTCGTGGCTCTTGAATTTGCTCTGAATGAGTAAATAAAGTTACGGCTTGTGTAGCACAGCCAACTAAATTCGTGTCTCATTAACTGTTAACATTCGTACACTTCAGTAGTATCTCTCTTTTTTTTTTCCACGGTTGGCTTGCCTAAATAAGGGTGCATGAAGAATATGTTGTTTCCACGCGGCCTGCGCGAGAAGTCTTTTAATGACTGACAGCGTTTTACGTCCCAAAGCCACACGCGAGCTCTATGGGAGACGCCGCAGCGGTGGATTGCAGTCTGTTCGAAGCATCTTGGGTATTTTTCATTTCCACCAGAATATCAGCGGGACGTTGGCATTTTTTTGCATTCAGCCTTGTTAGTATTCAGCTGTCTCTATGGGTATTTTTAATCCGAATTTTCTTTCTTTGAAAGTCAAGCATGATTATGCGTACCTATTGCACTTGCGCATAATCTGTCGCTTTCTCTCTCGCTCTCTCTCTCTTCCATATATGTGCGTACCGCATAGTACACTTTTGGCGGAAGAATCGTTTCGTTCGTGCTTATCCTTTAGCTGGTCCGTGCTTGTGCGTATTTGTGTGTTACCTTGCTAGCTCGTAATTTCGTTGTGAAATCGCTTTTGTACATTTACACAAACATTGCACGTTTATGCAAATACGAATACGAATTTGCATTTTCTTTTTGCGCCCCTATAGAAATTTATGGAGCACTTATCCCTCGTACAACACTTAGTGCAACCCAGGCATAAACCGTACAAAAAATTATCATCGTAGTAAATCTGTGTTTGTCAGGTAACAATCATTTCCCAGTGCACCTTCTGTCGGAAAAGAACGTCCAATAACAACCGCCGGAAACTCACAATGGCGGCGTTTTCCGACCGCTACAGAAAGGCTTAATGTACTCGTAAAAAAACTCTTCGTGAAGGTCTCAAGTATACACTTTTTATGTTTATTACATTCGTTCAGAGTAATTCACTTCGCACGATGGTAATTATGGGTGTTTATCTTCCAGTAGCCGCATGCAGTTGTTTGTGCATGCGCAATCACTAAGCGCAACAAACCAAACCAACAACTAATTGTGTTTTCTGTTGCTTTCCGCAACAGCCATCTGCCGCGCGAGTGAATTGCATTGTGTGATTAGCACTCACGCTTTTAAGGGCGAGTGGTAAGGCGAGGGCGAATTTCGCTGTTAAAACAACTGCGCCCTTGACATCTCAGCACAGTTGCTCAACATTATTTTATTCACGAAAGCAGAAACGACGGAGCTTGCTTTGGCGATCAGCGTGATAAATGAATATGGAACAGAAAAAGACAATATGAGATATCAAAATCATGTGCTTCAAAATTCAGCGTTAGCAGCGCTCCAGGAAAACCGCGGCTCACTGTAGCCAACCGTGTCGATATGTCCGTGCATGGGCTATTCTGCCCCTGCGCTGCGAAAGCAGAGTTTGAGAGAAAAGCGCTTCGCTGCTGAAGCTAGCGCTATGCGAGACTCTCGGCGCTTCCGCCACCGAGTCTCGCATCCCGAATTATGTCCGCCATTATGGGGCGCATCATCCGCCCTGAAGGTTAGTGCGTGCATTCGCTGCACCCAGCGAGTCTCTCCTCCCATTCAACCACGATGAGCGGAGAAAGGATGGTGGTGGTGAAAAGCGCCTAAAAACATTCCCTGCCAGACTTTCTTTTTTACCGAATTTTTTTTCCGCGCATGCGTAAAATAACAATCTGCATTGCGACGCTCAGTTCGTTTGCTTGACTGGAGCGTCGCCATGCCGTAGAACAAAATACTTTAACGCCGGTGGTGGGGAAACGCTCGGACACAGCGCAGGCTCACGGTGTGAGTGTCGTATGTAGGAATTGCCTTTCGTATTCATTGAACCACTCACAATGTGTAAGCGTTGCGCGCTTGCGCATTCAGAGCTGGCGATAGCACTAAGAGCGAAAAAAAAAGAGATAATAACCTCAGGAAGAGAAAGTAAAAGTAAATAGACTTTTTTCCCCTCCGATAGAACAAATAATAATAATAATAAGAAGAAGAAGTTGCTTTTGATGCTTTATGCGCATAGTTTAACTTGCTCATTTTTGCGTATATCCTTTACTACTTACTATTCCTATCTAAGCAAGGCTGACTATACCTTCTTATATACTGCTTTATCTCATTTGTTATCAGATTACTTCTCATCTTTTATTATTTTTTTATTTTTCCTTTTTATTACTGATTTATTTATTAAGTTTTTTATTTCGTTTCTCAACCATATTATCACCCGGTTCGTGGCCTATCTCCTACAGTGGGTTTGTGCCTTTATTTAAGGCTTCGTCATCCTCGGCAGCAGCTGGTCTCTGCTTGCTCTGTAGCATTCGTTGACGCTGCTGGAAATCTGCACAACTACGTCAGTCGCAATGTCGTCGTTTCTAGAAGTACCCGGCAGCATATATAGGGGAAGACAAGAACGCATCGCAGAACATATTTTGAGAGTGAGCCATAGACTTCGTGCTCAGAAATAAAAATTTTAATAACAGAATTATTAAGTAGCGCATTAGTATGACAAATCTATCTGTTTTGAGAACGTTATATGCTCATATTCAAATGGAGCAAGATCGCAACAAAGATAAGTAGAGGTGCCCTTGTTAAGTGGCAACATCATCGTGGCTTTTGTAACCATAGCAGACTGTTTAAAGCACCTTGGGTAGTCAACCAGACACATTTTTGGTTAACTTCCCTGGCTTCTCTCTCTATTTCCTGCTCCTCCCATAACACAGCAGAGCCGAATGAGAGCCTCGAAGACGCTGTAGATAAGAGCTGCGAAGACATATTGACCACAACGATCAATATGACATTCCTACTCCCGGCAAAATGTCGCCTTCATGACTGGTCGCGGTCGAAATCTGGCCACCGCGGCAGGAAACCGCGAAGGCATAAAAGCATCCGAGGCGCGTCATTAGGGAGGAGAATGGTTGACGAGGCATATGCTAATACTTTCGGCGGAATCGCGCGCATGTGCCTCGGAGGGTGCACGCGCCGACAAGCAACGGGAATTGTCGGCGAGCAGCAGATTCATTTAGTGGCTGCCGTCACGTGGAACCATGCCAACGTCAACAGGGCTCAGGCGGCGCGAAATGTGCGCCGCCGGCATCGCCGGTCAGCCGATATACAGCCAATGGCGACGACCAGCGCTCCATTCACCGCGTGGGCGTGGTTCCGCAAATAGCGTCGCGGGTCGTTTTACCCGCCGACGCAAATCAATCACGCGCGTTCTCTCTCCCTGCTCGCGCGCAGTTGAGCGCAGAACACGAGGGCAGCGCACGATATCCCGACCCCCGCCTAACTTCCTCCGGAGGCGAAAAGGAACGGATACCCGTTCCGCCCCCGACGCCCGTTGCCGCAGATCAGACTTGGCCGTCGCCACGCCCGTCCACAAAAGCGAGAGCGACACGTCCGTCGCAATAGAATGCGCCTTACTACAATGGAAAAGCTACCGATACCGCGGTACGGAGAAACGCCCGGGTGTGGCCTTTATTTCTACTGCCCTCCAACACCCAGCCATTTGCCGCCGGT
The DNA here is from genome assembly GCF_038994185.2 of Dermacentor albipictus. NCBI lineage: Eukaryota > Metazoa > Arthropoda > Arachnida > Ixodida > Ixodidae > Dermacentor > Dermacentor albipictus. The sequence continues at coordinate 106,641,401 of NC_091821.1, forward strand.
GAGCTTCCCTTAGCCAATCATACTATCATGACTCCCATTGCTATAGAAACTATTATTCAGTCATATTTTTACGGCGAAGTTGCTAAGTTGCTAATCGTGTCCGTGTGTAGACACAAAATCCCCAAGATAGTGCAATGCCGGGCCGACCCGCGGCGGAGGTGCAGTTCGCCATTAAGGGGCCCACATAGACAGCTTCGCTGGTCATCCTTCTTCACAGAGTGGAAGGGCACCGCCTAGGCTGGCAGGCTCATTATCCCTTTCCTGCAAACAACAGTTCCCCGCTCTTGTCGTTGGCGGCAGCTGCCGTTGACTTTGTTGTCGCGCATGCATGGCTCAGCCACGCACATATATTCGCTCTCGGCTCGGACACAGTGTAACGCAACCAAGAAAATGGGGAGAGAAAGCCAGAGGCGAATGGCACCCAGGTGGAACGAGGTCAGAGAGACGGCGACGCCTGGTCGCCGCCGCCGCGCGGAGGGGTCGCTTTGTCGCGCGGCCGGGAAGCCTGCCCAGAAAACCACGGCGGCGGCGACCGCCATGGCTGCTGAGCGCCGGGTGAGGCTTGCTCCAAATAGCCGCCTCATCCGGCGCACGGCCATTATTAATAGGAACAGCTTCTCCGGGCGCAGGCACGCAGGTAGTGTGCGTGCGTATGTGTGCTTGCTCCGTCCATCCATCGCCGTTGCGTACGCAGGCTGCGCGGGGCGTGCACTCGCGGCGGCTTCATCTTGCCTGCTTTCCGCGCCTCACCACGCGGCCAAAAACAGCGACTGCGGTGGAGCAGTGCAAATCTTGCGCATGACGTTCTTCCGGATACAGCAAGAGCGAAACGGCGGACGCCGAGGACAGGCGCGCGGTCGCCACGGACTTGACCGTGCGCGATTCTGCGTCCTAGACACCGGGCTCGCTAGTGTCTTGTGCAACTCGTACTGCATCGCTCCGGACAGGCAGTTTGAAAGCCGTCCCACTACGAATATTGCGAGTCATCATATGAAGTCTAAGTGCAGCTTCGTTTTCATCTTAACTTGTTTGATTTGTTCGGAAGGAAATGAAACGGCTGTGTTTGGTTGTTCAGCGCTGCGAGCTGACTGTCTTTGGCGCCGAATGCACCGACACACCACACGTGCAACGTGAAGGTGGTGGCCACCGGCGGGCTTAGCTTGGCCATCGAGCCGGGCAATTGCTCCCCATCTGCGTCATTTGCAATGTCAGTGAGCCCAGCTGATTAGACTAAGCAAACCCAAGAAAGGGTACATGTAATGGCGTACGTCCACTTTCACGAACCCGTCGGTGTGAAGTTGGAGTAGGTTTGGGTAAGTTATTAATAAGTGCTCGAGAACGACAGTCTTCGCTATTGAAATGGAAAGGAACATTTTGAACAGAGCCTTTGGTATCAAGCTGCAGATGGCGTCTTCAAACGTTCACATCATGCTTATCTGTGGTCTCTGATAACAAGAGTAAGTCTAAGGCGCAAAGCATATTCAGCGCTGCACATTAGCAACACGGCGTGGCACCAATGAGTCGGAGAAGGGCCTTGCCGGGGGTAAACTCGGTTAGCTCGAAGGAAATTGGTCAAGGGAGTCTGGGACACGGGAAGCTGGAAGGGGCGTGACTAAGCTTTATCTAACATTTTATTCGAAGCTCGCTACTCGCTTCAATATGTTACGAGCGTCCTGTTTGTGGGCGTTACTGTGAGTCGCGGGCTTTAATGGCGCCACGCTTTAAACACGTTACGGCTTCATCGCCAGAGACTACACGTACTCCAAGACGTCGCCGACACATACTGTCGTAACCACGCGACGTCCATACTGTGGTTGCATCCATCAACGTTTACCATCCGGATACTCTACCAGCTGCCACCGATTTTAGCGTCCAACAGCCATTACGAGCAGCTAGAAGCATTACACGTAAGAAAGGTTTTTGGCTGTATCACACTAACATGCATTAAAACCTTATGATGGTGACTGACAGGCAGTTTGCACCATACTAACTAGTCCGCGGAAAAACCTAAGACGTCTTATTGTGCGATAGGTTCCAGGCTCGTCCCCTATTTCTTTCGAATCACACCCTTCTATATTTGATAAGTTTGCTTCACCGCATTACGGATCGATGCTGGGTGAAGTGCCATTTACAGACAACTCGGAAAGCGATGGGTTGAGGGGGCTAAGCAGAGATGGATCGGCTTACGTCGTTTCTTCCTCCATATTAGGGCTCAGTCTGATGAAAAGAAGCTTTCCGTCCATGATTCCAAATAGTAAGATAAGCAGTGTACACACACAATTTGAGCATAGTTTGCTAACTCTGACACTCGAAGAAACACCTGTTGAAAGAAAGAAAGAAAGAAAGAAAGAAAGAAAGAAAGAAAGAAAGGAAGAAAGAAAGAAAGAAAGAAAGAAAGAAATGAGCGCCATTAATTCCCGTGCTCCTGGAAAAATTTGAGAGAACCCAAGTGTCCCTGGAAGGTCTCTTGGAGGGCTGGGCAACGCTAAGTTGCTCCTCCGCAAACTCTAGATACATGCAACTTTGGACGCATCAGCATACGTGCGCTGCCCACAGCTCTATTCATTTGCAAGAAAGCATGCAGGACACACCCGGTTAGCGAGCTGTAAGTGAGGTGGTCTCTGAGGTGTTGGCGTATACTCTTGTCGCATTCGTTATCTCTGTTTTGTGCGTATGCTTCAGGTACCCAGAAACTTCGCAGAAAGCACCTGGAGTGCTTTTATGATAGATAGATAGATAGATAGATAGATAGATAGATAGATAGATAGATAGATAGATAGATAGATAGATAGATAGATAGATAGATAGATAGATAGATAGATAGATAGATAGATAGATAGATAGATAGATAGATAGATAGATAGATAGATAGATAGATAGATAGATAGATAGATAGATAGATAGATAGATAGATAGATAGATAGATAGATAGATAGATAGATAGATAGATAGATAGATGGATGGATGGATGGATGGATGGATGGATGGATGGATGGATGGATGGATGGATGGATGGATGGATGGATGGATGGATGGATGGATCGATAGATAGATAGATAGATAGATAGATAGATAGATAGATAGATAGATAGATAGATAGATAGATAGATAGATAGATAGATAGATAGATAGATAGATAGATAGATAGATAGATAGATAGATAGATAGATAGATAGATAGATAGATAGATAGATAGATAGATAGATAGATAGATAGATAGATAGATAGATAGATAGATAGATAGATAGATAGATAGATAGATAGATAGATAGATAGATAGATAGATAGATGTTTTCTTTGATGTTCAAGTTTAACGTGCTGTTTCAGCGGTGCTAATGAGTTGCACTCTCTTTCACAGGTTCACGCGTTCCACACGGTTTTTGATGCGAAAGTCTCTACAAGAAAAAGAAACACAAACATACTAACTTAAGACAGCTCACATGGGCTTACCTACGGCAGACAGCAAAAGTCTGCACGATTAGACCGCACGAAGAAAAGAGGCTGACCCGTTGCCTCATTGATAAGAAGTTGCCTCCCACGGTAGCGAAAGAGACAGAGCCAAGAACAGAGAAAATGTCCTTTCACCTGTTTGAGGCCATGGATTGTGAAGGCCGCGGACCTCCACTTTCTAGCCGCGACCTGCTGTGTCGCCCACTGATTTAATCCTTTCAGGCTTGCAGAATAAGCGTCATTTCTTTCGGGCGAAAAGTCATGGGCTTTGTGAGCACAAAGGCGACTGCCCCAGAGAAAGCGCGACGCGAGGAATCCTCATTTCTTTTGTCGCCGACAGCGAACACACTGGCAAGCAGAGCCGCCGCGAAGGGACTTTCTGTGGCGAGGCAGCGGCTCCAAAGACCGCGCTCTCATATTAGGACGCAGACGCCGCACTGAGACGGTGGCGAAAAAGAAAAGGAAAGAAAAAAATTTGTTCGTCTACGACGGTGGCGGCGTCATTGTCAGAAACTCCGTCGTTACCTTTTGAGAATAAAAATGCCAAGCGACATAGTGAAAGAAGACGAAAGCCGAGCCTCAAAGGCCCGAAGAACTGCGCGACGAGTAGAAAGCAGTGCCGGTGTGCTCCGCATAGCCAAGGGTGGAGAAGCGCGCGTTTGCCCTCTGTAATATTCGCGATGGCATGCGGTTGATCTTTTGTTCAGCATGGATTTTCTCGCGCTCCTTTTATCTCTACTTTCTTCATTCATCCTTTTTTTCTCTTTTAGTCTAAAAATGTAACTGTCGGATCGGCGGCGCTAAACATACCTAAAAAGAATACAGAAATCCTGGCACCGCGTAAGGAGGTGATGACAGTATGGGCAACAAAGCAATCACATTAGATATAAAAGAAAATGAGTTCCCCATGAGAAATTGGTGGCATGAGATCATCTACGATTATCATTTGCCAAACCAAAAAGCTACCTAAGGAATGGGTAAAACATAATTTCATGTGTGAAAAAAAAAGGCTAATGTTCATGCGTCAGGTTCTCTGTTCTCCTCTACTTAAAAAAAACTTCATCCGCTCTATGCTTTGCTTAGTGTCATTGTCTGTTGGTTTGATATAGACGTCCCTTGACTAGAAATCGAGCCCTTCGCTTCCATTGATTCTTCTGGGTGACTGCATAGTGAGAAACACGACTCTGGCAGCCTTGCAGACTTTAGGGAGCATCTAATGGGTTACAGCGCAGTTGCCTGCTCCTAAGGTGCCGTGCCGCAAGAAGTTTAGAGGATGTTTCGCAACCACCGCCAATGTTGCGGTGGTTGCGAAACACTAGCGGTGGCTCAAAATCCTAAGTTTAACATACATATGTATAACCACATATGAAAGCAGCTGGAGGTACAGCTGTCACCTTAGATCGATTGATAGGACCGTAGGGTGATCGGTACGCGCACGCGCAAGCTGTGTATCTGGCGGCCACCAGTCACGAAGTTCTGTTTTGCTCTTTTTTTTTCATTTCCTTTTTTTGTTTTTTAAGAATCCGAGTATTTTCTCGCGCACTTATACCACTTATCTTGAAGGTTTACAAATAATAGTTAATTACCCTCCGCTTTTCTTGACTTTATTGTTTCTTGGCTACGTGTGGTTGTTGGCGGACTAAATTTCCTGCCACCTAGTTCGCCTTAGTCTTCTAGCTTATATCTGTACAAAATCACGGCACGTCAGAAAGCCTCCGCTTAGCTTTCACGCCTTCTTTAGTATGCAGCTTACCCAGTTGTCGACATTTGCCCTTCACATGCGACGTCTTAATAAAACAGAGTTCAACAGAGCAGGTGCTAAGACGCCGCGTCTTAGCACCTGCGACGTCGTGGGAAAAAAATGATCAAGTGTGATTACGCTGACGTCATCTGCCATTTAACTCCAAGTAGCAGAGAGCAGAAAGGTTCCGGGTTGAACGCGAGAGAAGCATTGAGAGCCGCTTTTCGGCCTAGCTGTGCGTGGCACTACATGGCACGGGAACAAACGGCGCTTGGACGGGGCGAAGCGAGGACGACAGGCAAGGCGCTGTTCCCGTCTCAGTGATGTACCAACCAGCCGAGACCAGCAATATAGACAATGGCTCCTTATTTGCTCGCAAGGAAAAATGCAACCATCGCAAGCGGCAGTAATACGTCCTAAAATCGAACGACGACTTGCATCACTTGCTCGTCCGCCTACTTTCTTGGTTTTTCTCTCTCTTTTTTTAATTTTTCTGGTGAATTAGCCTTAAAAATAGAGCGCGCACTTCACCGGCTTCTTTACATTGATCTAAATATAAAGCGAAGAGAATTAAATTAATTTTATTTATTTATTTATTTATTTATTTATTTATTTATTTATTTATTTATTTATTTATTTATTTGCTTTCGTGTGCTACAAAAAACGAGAAACTGCTATTGTGTTTTCACCAGCTGATAATAGCAGACGGCATTGAACCGCTGACGCTCTACACCATAACTGTTGCAATCCGGTGTGAGCGATGACTCGGAGATCTCCGTCAAATAAAGTGTGAGTTGCGAGATAAATTTGGCAAAAACCACGTTACATAGACGTCGAAGTAAATTTGGACCGCTTATGCCTTTAAATAGGCGAGTCAAGTTGCCACGCTTTTCTGCTCATCCTTCATCACGTGAATTGAGAAACAGCGTTTGTTCAAGTGCACAAGGAGCTTTCAGACACCATTCGGAAAATGCCCGTAAACGGCAATAACGTCGAGCGCAGAGATGGAACACCGGACTGTCTGTCGGCCTTTGGTGAATCAGCTCTGCTACGCCTGTCGACTCTCCGCGGGGTGCCGTCCTTTGTGCTGTCCACTTCATTCCTCTGGAGGCAGCGTCAAAATGCGACAGGTCAATGTAAAAAACCGCAAAAACAACGGTGCACGGTCACAAACTCAGGAAAGATACTACTTCGAAAAGCAAGCTTGTACGATGGCTTTCTGTCACTAAAGGTAACGCTTCTATTTCGATTAACATATTTTTGAACCACGTATGGCGCCAAAGAATGCCTTAAATCAGCCCTTGCAAATTGTTGGATGTTCCATTTAACTCTTGGTATTTCTCGAGTCGGAATTTCATTTTCGAGAGTACATTGTTTTCAAGAAACAAAGTGCTTGATGGTGGTGCAGGATAAATTACAGGCATGGCGCATTTTGCACAAGTGCGATGGTTGCCCCTTTATGAACGTGGAAGACAGGAGAAAACGACTATGACGATTTGTTAGCTTAGCTTCCTGTTAATCTGGAAACCCCACCTTTGAACATCCGACTATCGCCGCTCTTTCAGACGTATGAGCGAAACTGACATGGAGTCTGCGTCTATGTGCGGACCAAAGGGAATGAATCTACTGCTTGCAGGAGCAAAATTATAAAACGGTGTCAGCAGTTAACTGTTTCAGTGTAACATCGGAAACCCAAACCTTATTTACAAAGCTTTTCTTTTGTAAGACCTGCTTGTGATTTGCCGGAACATTCGCTACTAATATGTTTGCCCTCACGACCGGCAAACGCCTGTTCTTACGACCCACTTTAACACAAGACCTGCTTTGTGAATACGGACCCATCTCAAATATTATTGTTTTTTCACTACATTCTACCCCGTCTTTACCGCCCGGCCACAACAATTGGCTAACACTAGCGAGGGCGCCGGCAGGCTACTGCTCGTTAAGTAAGGGTCAAAAGTCCCTTGGGGTAGGACGTCTGTAATATCACAGCCAGGAGCCAACTTCCAAAGCTTTTCATTCGTTCTCAAAAACTGTTCTTCTTCGGGTGGTCACTGCTGCTAATGATATGTTCGCTGTCTCTATTGGTAGGCACCTTTTCTTATATTATCAGGATGGCTGCCTTGCTGTGGCGTATAGACTGATTTGTCAATACCGGCCTAGGGTCCTCACTTTTTGAAGACCCCTTTTGTTTTCTATTCCTTAGGCCGTTCGTCGCTGGTTCACACGAAGCCGCGCCCCCGCAGAGCGGGCAAAGTAAAGGCGTGGCTGACACTGCACGCTCAGTTCACGAACGTGTGAAGGAGCGGTTATAGAAAGTCTGCAAAATCATTGCCCCCCCCCCCCTTTTTTTTTCTGCATTTCACGAAATGGGGGCATTTGATTCCAATACCTCTGACACACAAGCGAACTGGAATCCTTTGAAGTAAACCCCTTTCCGTTACGCTGAAGAATCACTGACGAAAGAGAGAGAGCGAGCAAGTGATAAATGAAAGGTATGGAGGTTAACCAAGACTGAGCCCGGTTGGCTACCCTAACTGGGGAAAGGGAAAAGGGGACGGAAAGAATAAAAGAAGAAGATAACGTCCACTGGGGATCGTTCGGTCACTCAGTCTGGATCATAGACGCTGACTCAATCCGGTAGCTTTCAGATATCGCAGCAGTGCTTTTGTGGCCTTTTGTAGTTGCGGTGTGCGATGCCATGGTCCCAAGATCTTGTTCAAAGTGAACGGTGTTCTATCTAACTGATTGAGAGCTGTGCAGAGGTCATGTCTTTCAATTTCAAAAGATGGGCAGTAGCACAGTAGATGTTCTATAGTTTCCTCGACGCCGCAGGCATTGCACTCGGCGCTATCAGCCATTCCAATCAAAAACGTATATGCATTGGTGAATGCGACGCTTAAGCGTAAGCGGCACAGCATAGTTTCCTCATCACGCGGAAGCCCTGGTAACAGCCGTAGTTGCATAGATGGATCGAGGGAATGCAATCGATATTGGGTAAATTCAGGTGTGTGCCACTTCTCCAATGTCATACGGTGAGCTAGCTTGCTCAATAACAGAAACCATTATAATGGCTCAAGAGCATCCAATAACGACTAACATTAGCACCAACACGCTTAGGGCCCATGTTCATCATGTTTCGCGGATGCAATCAAGCTCTCTTGCCTGCCTGCCAGAACGACGACCACAGACGTCCTTCCCCAACAAGGTCAACATCCATCGTGCCTCCCTACCATCGGGCTTCACACTCTCAGCACATTCAACCTCAGCTTTGTAGTGTTTAAAACAATCTCAAGTGCGTCTTACGATTCCAGGGATAAGAAAGAAGACCGACCTGCCTACCTTGGCCTTGAAGCAAGCAGCTCTGGATTGTTTGCACACTTTCTACTTTGAACGAGTCCACATATATACGGATGACTCTTCCACTCAGAACAGTTCCACAGGCGCAGTGGTCATGCCATCACGATCACTAAGCATCCGATACAAGATTTCTCACTTGACAACATCGACCGGCTCGGAGCTTGTTGCACTCCGAGGTGCCGTTGATTATATTAGCAACCAACCGGCTAATCGGTGGGCGACAGTCTGCGATTCGAAGGCGGCCTTACAATGTCTTCTGTCATCTCTTCGTCGCGGGTCATGTGAACAACTCGTGTCGGAGATACGAGAAATGCACCATCATATCCCCGTGAAAGGACACGACGTCGTGTTTCAGTGGCTGCCTGGCCATTGCGGTATCTCCGGCAACGACCTCACTGACGAAGCTGCTAGGAAAGCACACGAAGGAGCAACCCTTGTTTCTGTACCTTTATCGCGGACTGACGCAGCCCAACACTGACGAAAAAGAGTTTTGCCGCTGACGCAAGGTATAGGGCGCGGTCTCCTTTATATACACGTTTTCAGTAAGCGATGCAACAGAACACGTTGCGCTGCTTCTTTAAACTGAAACTGACAGAATAGTGCAGCTGATCAATGCAAAGCAAAAAATAAGAGGAAAAAAAAGGCTTCAACTAGTTTTAGTCTTGTCGCAACATTAAACAGCTTTAAGGTGAGCGTCGCCTTTGCGCATACTTCACTTGTTCAGGCGTTGTGGAACTGCTACTGAGTTCGCCTTTCTGAAAGCACGTCTCCCTCAGAGGTGAAGGGCGCGTAGCCAGCTTGGATTGCAAAAGCTCAATTGGCTCGGCAGCAGAGCGAGGACAGCGTTTCCCCCCTCTAGTTCTGCCTTTGGGTATAACGGAATCCGTCTTGTCCGAACGCGCACTGTCGTTTCCACTGTGCAGCTGTGTAAGTGGTTTGGATAGGCTAGAGAGAGAGAGAGAGAGAGAGAGTTTAACCAGAGGAGAGTTTCCAGCTTACGGACAACAAATGTCGGTGCTTCCAAATGCTAACGAAAGTAGAACCATGCGAATCATTGCCCTCGTGTAAGCTGCATATGGACGAAACCATAGCGAGACCGAGGAATGGGGTGAATGGGAGATTAACTTGAAGATGTTGGTTTGCTACTCTGCACTGAAGGAAGGGTAAGGGTAAACGAAAGACGTAATGAATAGAGGAGCAATAAAGCAAAGACAAAAAAAACAGGAGGTGGGGAACATCCGTGAAAACTAGTTTCTCTAATAGGAAACTCAAACGCAAAAAACTTCAAGAGTGCCTTGACCGGCTTGTAGTGTGACGACTGTATAGGCCGCGTAACCATAGACGAAACCACAGATGTGGCGAATATGCGAAAGACCTGCCGAGGACCAACATGACGCGACGATGGCGATCATAATTGTGGCAACGGCTAGCACTGTTTGAGAGTATGGCGGCAGTAAAAGTTCACTGCCAGACAAATTGCGTCACTGTCAAGCACTAAAATTCTTAATAAGGCACCATTGTGTTTTGTCCAGTTGCCTGTTGTTCAAGAGCTGCATCCGGAGTCCTTTAGGCCCACAATGAATTTCGGATATCTCCCTTTCTGCAAGGAGCCTTCACTAAAAGGGAGATATTCTTTTGTCGTGTGTCATCTCGCGTGCACGCCTTTCCGGTTTGCTGATAATCATCATCATGATCATCATCATCAGCCCGTTTTATGTCCACTGCAGGACGAAGGCCTCTCCCTGCGATCTCTAATTACCCCTGTCCTGCGCCAACCGATTCCAACTAGCGCCCACGAATTTCCTAATTTCATTCGCTCCACCTAGTTAGTATTCTGCCGTCATCGACTGCGTTTCTCTTCTCTTGGTATCCATTCTGTAACCCTAATGGCCCAACGGTTATCTAACCGGCGCATTACATGACCTGCCCAGCTTCGTTTTTTTCTCTTGATGTCAATTAGAATATCGTCTGTACCCGTTTGCTCTCTCATCCAAACCGCTCTCTTTCTGTATCTTAACGCTATGCCTAGCAATCTTCGTTCCATCGCTCTTTGCTCGGTCCTTAACTTGTTCTCAAGCCTCTTTGTCAGTCTCCAAGTCTCTGCCCCATATGTCACCACCGGTAAAATACACTGATTGTATATTTTCCTTTTCAATGATAACGGTAAGCTCCCAGTCAGGAGCTGACAATGACTGCCGTATGCGATCCAACCGATTTTGACTCTTCCATGAATTTCCTTCTCATGATCAGGGTTCCCTGTGATTAATTGACCTAGGCAACCGTACTCCTCCACAGACTCTAGAGGCTGACTAGCGATCCCGAACTCTTGTTCCTTTGCCCGGCTATTCATCATTATCTTTGCCTTCTGTCTATTAATATTCAACCCCACTCTTACACACTCTGTGTTAAGGTCCTCAATCATTTTTTGTAACTCGTCTGCATTGTTGCTGAATAGAACAATGTCATCGGTAAACCGAAGGCTGCTGAGATATTCGCCGTCGATCCTTACTCCTAAGCATTCCCAGTTTAATAGCTTGAATACTTCTTCCAAGCACGCAGTCAATAGCATTGTATAGATTGTGTCTCCTTGTCTGACCCCTTTCTTTATAGGTATCTTCCTGCTTTTCTTGTGTAGAATTAAGGTAGCTGTAGAAGCCCTGTAGATATTTTTCAAGGTATTTACGTAAGCGTTCTGTACTCCTTGATTATCCTGTCATTGAACATGAAAACCACCTTGTCGATTTGAATGGGCCACTAAGCGGAGCACATCCACTAGATGATGGATAAACAAAACAATGTTTGTTGTTGTGGTTGTTGTTCAGCGCAGCTCGATGCGCAGGTGTGACCAAATTTTTCGTTTCATATCTTGCTCACCTTAAACTTGGAATTTGCCAGCCGTGCTTGTTCATTGGCTATGGTGTTGGGCTGCTAAGCACGAGGTCGCGAGATCGAATCCCGACCACGGCGGCCGCATTTCAATGGGGGCGAAAACGTCCGTCTGCTTAGGTTTGGGTGCACGTGAAAGAACCACAGGTGGTCCATATTTCCGAAGTCCCCATTACGGCGTGCCTCATAATCTGCTCGTGGTTTTGGCACGTCAAACCCCACAATTTTTTTTAAAACCTAGACTCTACTAGTCAACGAAAGCATGTGCTTTCAGTCACGAATTGGGATGAGAATAGTTCATATTTCGATGCTGCATCAGTAATAAAATGGGCTCAAATGCACGCTGTGAAGGTGGTTGGCCAGCAAAGCTGTGGTGTCACCTGATCCGATCGACCAATGTGACGTAGCCTTGAACTGGCTCCTGCCGAGCCTGAGCACGACACCGTTGTACATATTGACGTTGCTGTTCCTTTAATGGCTGATCGTATTCGCGCTGCTCTTCAGGCGTGCTAACTGTGCGTGGCTTGCTTTAGGCAAGAACCTCTGCGTCCTACCTAGCCTGAGCACCATGCCGTTGTGCACATTGCCGTTGCTGTTCCCGTCGTCGTTCATCGTGTTCGCGGTGCTCTTCGGGAGTCCTTACTATGCCTAGCCTTTCCACGCAAATGAAGTCAGACGCCAAGCGGGTTCTTCCGTTACGTACGAAAGTGTAGTTAGGTCATTCCCTGCTTCGTACGCCACAGTTGCTGTTTGCCGGCAAGTGCAGCTTATGCAACCGTAATCTTTACTGGCGAACGCTTGCGGTGAACGCTATGCACGAAGGCGAGCTTTCTCTTTAATTTCTCGCCTTCCACCCTCACGGCCGGCGCCGCCGAGGCCGCGAATGCGCGGAGGCGAGTGCCGTCCAGTGGTGTTGCAAGAAACGCAGCGGCGCGCGCCTTCCGCTGTGATTATTTGAGTTTTTTTGCCCACAGACACGATAACTACATATGGTGGAGGGGCGGGGGGGGGGAGAGTAGAGTTGTACAGTTCCGCTGTAAAGTACTTTCTTTTGTTAGGAGAAAATCAACGTGCACGGAACAGATGTTTCAAATAAAGCCTTGTTTATATCGCAACCTTTTTGCTATTTCAAAACATTCAACAGCGTAAAATAGCAGCAAACACGTTCCACTGTTAGCTTCGTGGACTATGTTTCCCTGTGAAAAGTAATAAAAAAAAACAGCAACGCTGCTGCAAAGCAAATTTGAAAGGTAGCTCGTACTGTATTTTAGCGGTGGTTTTTTGCAGAAGGTGGTGTAAAGTAAGCGCTCCAAACCATTTAAGTAAATGTTTTTTGTTGACGTAGCCACCAGTGAAGCACGAATGCACGGCTGTGGAGCGTGGGGAAGGTTACTATTGCACAGCAAAGTTCCGCTGTAGCTGCCCGCACATAGCATAATGGCCAAGGCAGCATGAAAACTTAATGGCGCTTTCTTTCCCAGGACTGTCTAAAGATACCCTGTGCTTTCAAACCATCGATATGAACTCACCCTATTTCACACTTTCTCTCTCTTGTGCGTTCCATTCTTCTCTCCTGCTCCCAGCATGTAGAGCAGCTGACGGGACTTGCGCATGGGTAACCCTCTCTTTCTTTTTCTCGCCATTTTTAATTGCAGTTATTTTTAAACTCATCTACGCCTTTCAGCAGATCATAATTTCAAATAGGCAGTTAATGAGTGATTTCATTTTAGTATCTAAGGTGCACAATCAGTGCATTTTACCGGTGCTGACGTTTGGGCCAGAAACTTGGAAACTGACAAAGAAGCTTGAGAACAAGTACAGCACCGCGCAAAGAGCAATGGAACGAAGAATGCTAGGCACAACGTTAAGAAACAGAAAGAGAGTGGTTTGGATCAGAGAGCAAACGAATATAGACGATATTCTAATTGACATTAAGAGAAAAAGAATGGAGCTGGGGAGATCATGTAAGGCGCAGGTTATATAACCCGTAGACGATTAGGGTTACAGAATGGGTGCCAAGAGAAGGGAAACGCAGTCAAGGACGGCAGAAAACTAGGTGGGGCGATGAAATGCGGAAATTCGCGGGCGCTAGTTGGAATCGGTTGGCGCAGGACAGGATAATTGGAGATCGCAGGGAGAGGCATTCGTCTTGCAGTGGACAAAAATGGGCTGATGATGATGATGATCCAGCAGGAAAGACAACGTTGCTAATTTCATTGAAGCACTGCGGCTATGGAGAAATTTATCAAAATGAGCGTAGTAGTATTAGTAATGAATTAACCATGGCAGTAGATTGGGATAGTTTGTCTTTCGTGCTGGGAATCTGTGCGAGAATTCACAAAACCGTTCTCGCGGTAAAAATATTCGTAAGAGCAGGTTTCAACAAATGGTGATGTCGGGCGTGCATTAGCGATGTACGGCCGTTCAATGGCAAGCAGCTCTTACGACAGAAACAGTTCCTATATTCGGCCCCTGAGTAGAGCTAACAGGGCCTAAGCAGCTGCATTATGTCCCTGTATTCGTACTTTTGGCACTACTCAGGGACAGTGATCAGAAGGAAGTTCTTACGCTCTACCGATTCGCAAGAGGCACTGACCATTCGTGACAAACAATATAGTGAAGGTGGCCTGCCGATACGTACACGTCTTAATAGTGAAAGCCTTTAGGAATTTGGTTCCAGCTTTCAAGTATTACCAGTAGCGCCGATTATTTAGGTGCCGTTTAGTCACAGTTGGTTGGCTGGTAAACTGCATTTATGTTTTAGAATGTGAGAACTCTGCGCATGTTGAAGAGGCCTTTCCCCTTCGGGCGAGCTGCTTGGCTCGCGAGCGAGCTACACGCGGGCACGCCCAGTGCACGTCGGCATCTCACATGCATCTTGCGAAACCCACGTGGTGCACCACAGTCTCGCATGGAGAACTTCAATGCATTTGTGAACTGCAGTACATCCAGATGTTATTCGCGTGATACTCCTAGCGGCTGGCCACCGAACATAGCTGTTCGCTTCTTCCACTAATGCCAGATGAGTGAGCCCTTTAGTGCGATAGCAGTCTCAGGAAAGAAATGGAGCCGGGGTAGTTACAGGTGTAGGTGTAACATTATTGTATAGATAGAGAAGCTTTAATGAAGAGACAGGATATCATGTATAAATAGGCAAAATGCAGGACTGCAATAGATGTAGTAAAGCCTGATTGGTTCAAGCAGGCTAAGTGTCTATTTGTCGCTGCCCAGTATCAAAGGTGATGTCATGCGAAATTATCATCCTCTTCATCATCATCAAGCATGATCGTGTGCGTCACGGATGTGGCGTTGGGGTTGGATAGCGTCAGTTCCGACGTGATACCCATCACAAAGGCCAGGTACGTCATCGAGTGCGTCATTGCGAAGGGTTTTCCAAAGTTCAGTCTCTTACAGTACGCTTCGTACTTTACCGTAAACATGTCTCGTGGGTACTGGGTACTGACAGCAGATGAAGTGCCCAAGAAGCTCTTGAAGAAGCCCTAACAAGATACAAGACGCAAAGCACTTAATAAGCGCAATTAATAACAGTCACAGAAAGTGTGTCCTGATTTCGCATAACGTCGGTTCCCACGTGCATGGGATCTGCATACATTTATACTCGTTTTCTCGCCACCTTAATGGCAACAGTTGCTTAAAATACTACCAGTTTTCCAGCATGTTCTCACTAACTACCCGTATCACCGGCCGCTTCCGGCATTTCTATACACGCCTCGTCATTTATGCCTCTTAAACAAGCCCAGATCTTTATGTGGGAAGCCAAACGGGTTGGCACGCAACATGTGCACCCCCATCTTTTTTTCTCTCCTATTCTTCTTTATACATTTCTTCATTTTCTTTTTTTATCTTTCTTTTTATTTTGCCGTTTCTCCTTTCGCTACCGCCCAGTGCCTGATTTTGAAACTTGGCATATATCTTTCAGCCGTAAACTGTCGGTACTGCAGCGTATATCAGGCACAGAGCAACTCTTCGCACATTTGGCGCGGTGACGACGGTGTTATAAAATGTCCACGCGGAATTCACAATAAAATCTTTGTGTAAATTTTGTACTACTGAGTAGCCTAGACATGCCACATAACTACATCAGCTCCTTGCAAACATACAGTATAAACAGAAATTCGGTGTTTATGACGTCATTTATTTAATAGTTTCATACTTGCGTACACATTGGAATTTTTTTCAAATTATTAAGGATATACTCAAATCTTTTCACACAAGGTCGTTGACTACGCCGACAAAATGTTAAGCTGTCACCAAGCGAAGCAGTGATGTACCATGTATATAAGCTTACGAGCATCAGGTTGAGAACACTTTCTATAGTGAATCGGAGTTCAATGAATTATTTAGAGAGGACTACTACACAGCTCCAGAGCATCTGCAGTCCCGCGGTGTGCAAACATTAGGCATATACGGTATGTGTCCAGTCACACACAATCGACAGCATCTTCATATACGA
Organism: Dermacentor albipictus; assembly: GCF_038994185.2. Lineage (NCBI taxonomy): Eukaryota > Metazoa > Arthropoda > Arachnida > Ixodida > Ixodidae > Dermacentor > Dermacentor albipictus. Next base: position 106,657,312 of record NC_091821.1, read on the forward strand.
ACATGCAGTGAACACGAAATGGTCGCACATCTTGAATCTTCTAATAAAGATACTGCTGCTGGTTGCGACGACATTAAGGCAGAACCAATTATATATACGTTGCTCAACTATTATGCGGACCATTGCAGCATGTATGTAATCAAGCTTTCGCCTCGGGTACTTTTCCAGATGGCGTAAAATTGCTAAGGTAGTAGCCATCCAGAAAGGTTGGGCTCACACTTACTAAAACAACTACCTGCCTATGTCAGTGCTCCCTTCGTTTTCGAAAGACTTACAGTATACATTTAAATTATGATGACTAGGCAAGTTTCCCGATGAGCGGCAAATGACTGTAAGGGAACAATTTCGCTTCCGTAAAAAGAAAACAATACAAATGGCACTACTGAGCATTAAACAAAATATAATTAATAATATTGATAACAAGCAATACACCCTTGGACCATTTCTGGATTTTAAAAGGCGTTCGATTCCATCAAGCACGCTATTTTCTCTCGTAAACTACTACAGTACGGTATCGGAGGCAAGGGACTGAATCTGATACGTCGTTATTTATCTGGCACGTGCAGTACACTTGTTTAAGCAGTTACAGTTCCCAAATGCAGCAAATAAAATATGTAGTACCCCAAGGCTCTATTCTAGACCAGCTGCTTTTCACTATCTACTATATAAATGACATCGTAGTACGTCTACGGCAAACTCCTGGCATAATATAATATGCAGGCAACATATATACATTTTTTTTTACTTACAGGTATACATTTACTCGATCTTCAAAACGCAGCTGACACACTGTTAATCTAATACTTATACTAAACAGTTCAAGGGTCTCCAGACTTCACCTGAGAACTGTGCGCTCGTCACATTTACGTGAAAGCCAATCACGTCCTACGCAATATTTATCAACAGGCAAAATCGCTGTTACACCAGTACGCACAGATTTTTAGGGCTGTTCATTGATCGAGACCTCAGCTGGAATCCCCATGAGGCCTACGTGAAAAAACGTCTAATGACCATTTGACACCTTTTTGAATTTCTTGGAGCGAAAACGTGGGGTTCGTCAGTACACGCAATGTTACAACTCCACAGGGCGCTGTTTCTCGGGTATCTGAGGTACAGCTTACCTGTACTGAGCAATACCTGCAGAAGTAACATCCGCAGAATCAAGTGTGCTCGAGCGCAGGTACTCAGAGTTTGTCTTGGATGCCGCGCTGCACATCAACATTAGAGACAATTGCCATTGCTCACGATTGCCCAATCACAACTCATATGACATTGGAAGTACTCAGAGCACACATCAGGCACGTTGCACTCACGCCTTTCCACCACCTCGCCGCGCTGACGAAAGACCGGCCCAGTGCCTCCTTTTGCCAGGAGATATCGGCGTACTGTGATTGCCTCCCTGGAGATAACGCGCCTGCCGAGAGGCTCCTGCCACCTCCTTGGTGTTTGGCTCGCTCACAAGTTCGACTCTCGGTACCGGAAATTCGGACGAAAGCAGGACTCTCGTCGCCCGCTCTCAAGCAGCTATCTCTACTCATGCTGCACGAGACATACAAGGACCATCTTCAGATTTACACTGATGGCTCAACAACTGTGGATGGATGTACAGGAGCTTTGGTGTTTCCCGAAAAAGCCGTCACCATTTAGTTATAAACTTCTCACCGGAAAACGTCGACTGCTACAGAGCTTGCTGCACTTCGCAGCGCACTTCGCATGATGAATGAAGGTCTACCACGAAGATGGAGCATATTTACCGATTCGAAGTCAGCCCTGCATTGTTTGCTATCCGCTCTACGTCGTGGACCACAAGACCAACTTGTGCTGGAAATAAGGCAGCTATATCACCAGCTGGCAGAGAAAGGACATGACATCACTTTTCAGTGGCTCCCAGGCCACTGTGGCATCAAGGGCAACGAAAACGCCTATGAAGCTGCTACGAGGGCTCACGAAGATGCCGTGAAAGAACCCATCAAGAACTGACGCAGCAGCAGAGCTTCGCATACTAGCGCGTGATGCCACACGATCCGTGTGGAACACGCCAGCTTTCCGACATACTAGCCTGGACCCATCCCTCCGATTACGCATTCCATCTGGACTATCCCGAATCAAGACAACTGTTCTTTGCCGACTATGGCTTGCAGTGTCTTTCACGAATGCGTCTGCTTGCCGCATCGGAATGACTGACAGTGCTGTCTGTGACAGTTGCGGCAGCGAGGAAACAATCGAACATATCCTCTGTCGTTGTGCTCGCTACAGCTCCCAGAGACAGTCGCTTGTGACGGCGTTGGTACGCCTCGATGACCGGCAGTTTTCTGAGCAGACAGTCTTGCAATGCCGGCTGATGCGATCTTCACACCAAAAGGCGGTGAAAGCTCTACTGAGGTTCCACCGGTCGAGCGACCTGCTTGAACGAGTGCGACACTGCGGCGTACTTTGTGTGTGTGTTCGTTTCCTTTTTCCCCCTCTCCCACTCTTTTCATATGTGTGCACTTTTCTTTCTTTTCTATTCTTTCTGCCTCCACTTACCCCTTTCCCAGTGCAGGGTAGCAAACTGGATATCTATCTTTCGGTTAACTTCCCTGCCTTTCTCATCTCTTCTATCTCTCTCTAATAATACTAAACTAATAGATGCTAACACTGCTAGTAATACTAAAAGTAATAGATGGTTAATCGAAATGAACTTCAGCTGAATGTTAAGAAAACTTAGTGTATATGCTAATCAAACTAGCACAAGCGCATATCTTTCTTCCTTCCTGCCCAAAAGAATGCGCGAATGGAACGGCCTTCCACAAAACGTGGTCAGTTCAACCACTCCAGTTCCTTCTTATCTGTAGTACAGGCGTACTTGTAATGTCATGCGATCATTGTTCATTTTTGGCTTCTGTTACATATTCTGATGTTCCTTTTCTTACACATTTCCTATTGCCAGCAAATTTGACGGCATTATCGTATTTATTTGTAATGACTTGTGTATTAGAAAATGTTGGTCTTGCTGATTATGTTCTTTTTGTTGGGTGATGTTTGCACGCCTGCCTGAGCTTCCAAAATGAAGCCGGCAGTATTGTTAAATAAATAAATAAATAAATAAATAAATAAATAAATAAATAAATAAAAGCCGTAACATACTTCACCGTTAAAATTACTGCAGTAACTTTAAAAACTACGCTATTGGATGGGTACTTACGTTCAAAATTTTAGGTGTTCTTGAATAGAACTTGAGCTGGACACCTCAGGTAAACGAGCTTCACGCCGATACGTGTAGCTCGATATCGATATTAAACCTTCCAGATCTTTCAGTACGTCGCAAGTGTTCCCGTCTTTGCCTCTTCCATAAAGTTTACCATTATAACCCTGTTTTAAAAGAAGCTACCTTTTCTCCACCCACTTACACTTCATCCAGGTTGGATCACAAGTATACAGTACAAGTTCCTGTATCCCGTACGAATATGTTTAGCGATTCTTTCATCCCTAGGACAAGCTCCGACTGGAACCACCATCCTGCCACCATCGCTCTTATCCCAGACTCCGGCAAATTCAAATCTGCTGTTTATAGTGCTTTTTCTTGAACCAATTGCATATGTATTTTTTTTCTCTCCCACTCCTCTTTGTAACGCCATGTGGCCTTCAACGTATCTAAATAAATAAATAAATAAATAAATACAATCCTAGAAATTTGCTGCCGAAAGGGTTAAAACTTCATTCACATTATGCCCTTGTTCCTTTCCACCCTTACTACTGCTCACTAATCTGAGGCACGAAAGCTGAGACAAATTTAGACAGGTTGATAACCCTACAAAAAAGAGCTGCGCGTTGCAGTGAAAACGAGCAACGAATAGATCACTCAGCCACATTCTTCTCTAAGATTAACATACTCAGAGTTAACCTGATGTTCCAACTAGGTAACGCTTGCTGCGTATAAACGAAAGAAAAATTTACCAGTTACTAGTATACTCAGCCCTCATTCTCTCCCGGAGAGCACACATTACCATCATAGGCACAGCCGACTTCGAACCCCGGTAGTCAGAACTGACTATGGAACGCCGGCACTTGCTCAATGAATGCCTTATTTTAAACGAAAGTCGCGATTTTGCTAATATGATTCACTAGTGCAGATCAGAATATGGGCTCAAGAATAAGGTTAAGAATTATCTTTTGTTCGTTTCTATAGGATAACAACTGTTCGTGCAATATGTAGTACTGCTGCGGTGTGTTACAGCCTATTCTGAATTTTTGGTTTTTGTATAGGTACTACGTGATTCCCTAGTGCCGTTGTTTGCCAGTACTGCTGTCTGTGTTGCATTACTCATGACATGCATGTATAAATTGTGTATATGTCTAGCACCTTCTGATTTTTAAGTTTGCTATTTGCATTAATTTTTACTTTTCGTGATGCCTTGTCGATACATTTTATTGTTTTGTTGCACGCTTGTTGCTTTTCGCCTCTGCAATGCACGGGTAGTGGGGGGGGGGGGGGGGGCTTCGCCAGGCATTTCAATCTTCATTTCGCCCCTTCATCCCGCATGGCGTATGTCCGAATAAACAATGAGCAAAAAATAAAATAAATAAAAATAGGCTTTCTGTTTGCAGTTTCTTGACGTCGATTTGCTCTTGAGCAGCCTGTTGTACTTGCCCCTAACAGACTTCCACAAGCTCATGCTCGCCGAAGCTGATCATCTGCCGGGAAATGGTGTGGGTAAAACATGCACGAGCGAAAGGGCAGACAATAATATTTTTCTCTATACTCCACTTCGGATAGCAAAAGACTACGGACAGAAGTTTGCGCCAAGGCTACTACTTGAAACATGAGCCCTAATATCTCCGTTAACAAAGCGCCCGTAATCACATGGTGGAAAGCATATCGCGAGGGCTTCAGCGTCGCGATATGTCAGCGTCGAATTCTCCCCGTAAATCAATAGCGGGAGCAAATGCATCTTGTCGGCATGGTCGATTAATGCGCAATGTCCTAATGAGGCTTCGCGATAGAGAAATTGTTGCACAGAAAGCCGTACGGCAATCAAGCCTATGATAGGAATACCTCTGTTGTCAGGATATGTCCAGCTGTCAAAGCGTTTGCCTTCCTGAGACAACGTGTGCCTGTGATAAAGCCGCGAAGCTATGAAATATGCGATAAGGATGATCGGTGCACCTGCAGGAGGCAAGGTGCAAAACATTCTTGCTGTGAATTCGAAAAGTGCACACTTGATATAACAGTGTTATTGTTTCACTGATACCGGTACTGTTTGGCAATCTTTTCACCCTAAGGACTCGAAGATTCAAGTCAGGAGTCATGTTCGGAAGGCTCTAGTTCGTTATATCTAGATACGAAGCTGTTGTAACATCTTTTTCTCGCTTCCCTGCTTATTTTATTCTTATATCGAATACATGGACACTCCAGGCGAATTTTCGCCATTGCCATCGCCGCGATGTCATGTATAAAGTCCAAGTGCGATAAGAATGAGCTGCCCACTCTGGCGTGATCAGCGTCGGCTGCGGGTAGCGAACGCTTCGTGCTTTTCATTTCAACTGTTCCGCGTCTCCGAAGCTCAGATTACGCGTCCTCCAACACTAGGTGGGCGGGAAGACAGCGCGCATGAAACCACCAGCCATCTCAGCTCTCCTCGCGGATGACCAACATACGGCTCGCGGGTCCCTTATGCGCCAGCGTCCTTACTAATGAGCTCAGCCGGGCGGACAGCCATGCGCATCTACGGCTGGACTAAAGGACGAAACGCGTGCTCTCTCCCCTAACCTCCAACCTTGGGCGCGCGGGAAGACGGCGCGCATCAAGCCACCGTGCTTCTCGGCTTCCCTTGCATGCTTGCCTTATGTTGGTCATCTGTGGAGCGAGCCGAGATGACTGGTGGCTTCATGCGCGCTGTTTTCCCGCGCAGTGTTGGAGGACGCGTAATGTGAGTTTCAGAAACCCGGCGCGCACAGTTGAAATGGTGCAGCGAGCTGCAGCAAGAAGTGTTCGCTCCCCGCTGCCGGCGGTTATCACGCTAGCGTTGAGACGGCAAGTGATCGCGGTCATCGAGTGAAATATGTACATGTTTGTCTGTTCGCGTGTGACAACATGCTTGTGTAGTTAGTAAGTGAATGTTTACTGCAATTTGTTCACTGCAAGCTGGGCCAAAGATCAGCTACTACAAATTAATGAATTTAAAAGAATGAAGAATTACAGCAGCGGAAACAGGTTTACCGTGAAAAGCGCGTCATCTTATCACGACTTTCATCATCGTATTCTTATCCCTTTATCACCAAGGAGTTTGCTGGGGTGCGAGGTGACGAAGGCGACGCAAACTGAAGGGCGGTGTGAACTAGTCAAAGCGCTTCACCGCGTTTATTTCGTCTTTCTGTTCCTGTCACCACCTGCGACAAGGAGAACACCGGCACACAACTGCTGCTTTAGTTTACAAATCATGTTAGTAGCTCTTTGTAATACGTAAATCATGCAAGCCTCTCCGGTGAAAGAGATCTGCTATAGAAAGCGAGGAAGCAATGACCCGAATCCTATCTTCTGGACCTCAACGGCGTGCGTAAAAAAGAGTGACACTCTGAAGTACGGACAACCAACTCAAAAAAGAAAAAAAGAAATACTCGTACACAACACTGCTATATTGCAAGCAAGAACGTCGAAAACGAGACCACTGTTCTTGCCCGTCAAGCCTTGCAAGTTGAGCCAGTTTTCTTCAGATACAGAAATCGTTGCATGTGCGCAGGTTGCAGAGGAGCTGTTGAGGAGTACAACAACGTAGGCTCGTGTGGTACCCAAGTCCACCAAGAACACCGCATTGCAAGGGCACTGATGCTGAAGAAGCACCGCATACATATATTGTGAATACAGAACCCCAATCGAATCCCAAGTAGAGCTTTCGTTATGGAGCAACAATCTACTGGATTCCTCAATTCAATACGGAGATTTTCCTGGTGAACGAAAATGCGGCGAGACTCTATCTACAGGTCACACACATGCCGGCGACTGGCCGTCCAAGCGACCCTATCCGACAACAAAGACACCGTACCAGCTGACCATCCGTGTAGCCACAGCTGGTCAGCTGCGTCTACACGTCATGTCCGCATCACCACAAGGATCGCCATAACTTAACACGCACGTACTTCAACGATCATCATGAAGTGTTCTGCACTCTTTATGTAACTGTGTGGCCAGCCGATCGCATGCTTTGAAACTGCCCTGCCGACAAGCCTCTACGAATAGCAGCCCGGTCTCTGAGCGTCCGAAGCATCTGCGGGATTAGACCCGACCAAGGGGACATCCAGATAAACGAAATGGTGCGTCTGACTTCCTTCAGCGCTCTCTGAGGACTTCAGGCAATGCCATATTTATCAAGTTTTTACTTTCAATAATGCTTCTTTTATATTTCTCTTAGGCCTGACCAAGGAACATTGTTTTTCGGGAATGAATAAATATTTATTGTCATCAGCAGAAACCTCTGACGTCCTCCATGAGAGATTCACAGGCACAGCTTTTGTTGCATTTATTATCGAGGAATTTGATTCGAAGGTATATTCTGCAAGCGCAGTTTCTCCCCACGCTCTGCCCGCAGAATGTTCAGCGCCATTCGGCCAGATAGTGCGAACTCGTGCACATATCGCTATTACGACCAGTGGCGTAGCTAGGTCGTCTGGCACCCGGGGCCCTTAGCACTTCTGTCACCCCTCCCCCCCCCCCCCCCGGGTGTAGTCGAGGAAGGCGAGGATATCGACAATTTTCGGGTGTCTTCAGACGGGTGTCTTCGCACGAGAAAAGACGATATTCCCCCGTCACCCAAACTTGTTGGTCGCTCTGACCAGCCCCGACACTCCGCGGGATCAAACCAATCAGAGTCTTCACCCACGGGATATAGCGCAATAACTAAGAGTCAGGAGCCGCGAAAACAGAATGAAATAATTACGTTTGAATAAGCCCGTCAGTCACTCGATGCCGTTCGTGGCATACGTCAGAAATGTCGACCAGCGAAGCGTTTCTCGCGAACTGGTAGCGTGGCTATGGCATGCAGATTGATCGCGCGTTGGTCGAGATGTGTCGCATCCGCCCTGATCACACCAACGACTGACATGTAAATCGTGCACCGCGAGAGAAAGCCGCGCGTGATCAGCGGCCCCAGCAGCAGCAGCACGCAGTTAATTACGAAGGCGGAGTCACGAGCGCACCACTCCAATTTTCCTGCAGCGCGAGCGCGCTTGGGGACCGAGCCCGGGGCGACACTAATTTCAGTGCAACCGCACGACGCGCGGGCTGCCGGGCCGAGCGTGTCGCCACAAAGCTGCACTTTGACTGCGACGGCCACGGCTGCCGCCGACTCGGGAACTGGACAGAATCCAAGTCGGGACGCTCCACAACAGCAACAAGGCACGGCGCACGCATGGGGCTGCAGGCGACGGAAACCGTGGCTCGCATCCTCGGAGTCCCGCGGGGCGCCCTTCGCCTGACCGCCGCCGCGCACGGGTGCTGGCCATTGCCCTGCCCTGCTGGACCGGCTCGTCGGAGGCTGCCCCACAAGTATACCCTCGTTACCATGCTTGTCTGGACAAACGTGCAGGCAGACCAGACGAGACTATAACAACACAAGCAATAGGTAGATATCAAGACGTTTCACAGCGGCACCGTTGCGAGACCTAGTGTCGCGATCAAGGGGATAAATGCAAACTACCCAAATGAATGAAAACGAAGCTTACATGAGGTAACGGGGCAGAAGAAAGCGAACAGGTGCGTTCCCCTAAAATTGAAGAACTTGGCCAGATGGTGCCACGGTGCCACAACCGTAAATATCTTTATACTTTGTATTCACTTTACAAGCATAGCCTACAGTATTCGACGGCATGTCGTTCGAGCTGACATAGAACCATGTCCTCAAGATTGGTGAATGCTTACCTTTCGACAATGAGCCGCATTAAATGGGCTTCGGAAAAAGAGAGTGGGACGCGGCAGCTGTGAAAGGGAGACGGGAGAGGCGGCATCAAGATTAGCAGGGGTAGACTCAGTAGCAGGTAAAGGCCACCTGTATTTGCTCGTTCCCGTGAGAACGTCGATGCGTGCTCAAGGATTCCCATGTGATCGCCACTGCGCTGGTCCCTACTGCAGGGTGTGCCCGAGCTGATTGCTTCTGGGGATTAGAGTCCCAGCAGTGAATGCAATTACTCTGCATCAATGCCGCAGCCACCCCTATATCCCCTTATCTTGGCGAGGATCGAGTCCGCGAAAGGCGTTACGCGCGCTCGCAGGCAACAAATTAGGGCTAGCAACTCGATGGTGCTACGCAGTCTGCATGTGCAGACACTGAGCAAATTATGTGGCTGCATCTAGAGTATGCCTCCGATAAAGTTTGTTGCGTTTAATGCTTCCTCCAAGATGCTTAAATGGCTACTTATTCGACACAAGTGCAATGGTGAATATGAAAAAAAAACAAAACAAATAAGTTCGCTATGGAGCGAGAAGGGCTCTTAAAGAATAACGCCCCACTTAAAATTCACAATAGAAATTGCCAGGTATGTGCCATGCCACATTATCGCTACATAGACTGTCTTGAAGGACAAAAACAGAAATATACACAGACGTAGTTTACAATCGCGCCGTCAGGCCTTGCCTTCGTTTTTTAACAGAAGTTTCTCAGCCTGGACCCGCGAAAAAAGGATCCACCTTTAATGTTATTGGAGCTTACAGAAATATTCAGAAAGAACGTACGAAACCCAAGATCTCTATGCGGGATTCACCACAATTTTAGACATGAGCCTCCTCTGTTTACTTATAGATTTAGCTCTGAAATCCATCCATTATGAACGATAAAGGGAGTGAACTTTGCATTGCTTCAAAAACTTTCTTATGTCACTCACAACAGCACCCTGAATCGACGTATGAGCACTCAGCATTAGTACCTGTTGGAAATAATGTTGCAACATAGGTTCTGCTACCGTCAGGAAAAACAGAGTGGCGGATGACCCTATTGAAACAAATCGAGAAAAATCATTCGTCTAATGAGAGTGTCATGAAACGAGATGATGTTTCTTGCGAAATAAATATAATCCGTTGATTAAACAAATATAATGTGGTGAAGTGTTCAAATCTTCGCGTGAGCACACGAGCTTGGCATCGTAGAACTTGCAGAAGCTCGCCGATCAACGGCAGCCAACAGACTTGAAATAGGAACCAAGAAGCATGAAGTGAAGGAAGGAGGACTAGACTAACAACTGATCGCTTTTCGCCAGTCACATTATCTCAGCGGTCATTGACAACAACCAATCGAACTGATAATCGAAGCCTGTGACTTTAAATTCCGAGCACAGCGCTAAAATGCTTGCACGCTGGAGCTATATCTCATTGCAAAGCACGCAGCGGATGGCTAACAGTATAGAGGCGCAAAATTTGAAGCAATGAGAGTCATGATGCAGTGGACTGTGAGAGCGTTGATGACCGAAGGAGGTAGCAGAGGGCCCAATACACACACACACACAAAAATGAAGCTTAAGTAGGAGGAAAAGTGTAAGGCAGAATGCTGATGATACATTCCGTCGAACAATAACAACTAGTAACAGCGCACACCATGGCCTCCACACAAGATGCTACGAAGGCCCTCCAAACGTGCACGTGTAATGGTGCTGTCGAATGTTGCCTGCAAAACTGTAATCTCGCTTTGGCATCTTGCTGCAGAGCAATGGACATGGCATACAGAAAATTTTATTAACTCTAACTAAAAATGGCGCCTTCATGACATCATTAGAAGAATCTCATACTACGGCTACTTTCATGTACGGTACAGAGAGTAAATTAACAAAATTATTCTTATCCTACCCTTCAATTAGATAAACTGTTTGTCGATGATGGACCAGACTGCTTGGCCGTTGCTTATTATAATTTTTATTGGCCTGTGCTGCCACGCGACATAGTGTACGAATTAAATTATATGCTAACATGGAGGCCCGTTACCATGTATTGTATTCTTTATGACCCATTACTCATACTCGTCAGGTTGGTCACTTAACTTCACACCCACAATACATTTTCGCGGACTTTCTTCGTCCCACGGCATGTCCACAGACTACAGCAGACGACGGGCAATCGCTGCAGACCCACACAGGTGCGGAACCCTTTGGGCGCTGGACATTGTCTCCATACGGTTGACCCCAGGCACAAGTGATGGCTGGAGATGTGCCGCCCCGGCCCGAAGGTTGGGACGTCCTCCACCCGAGAAAAATTGTGGGGGAGGGAGCAGACATGTGGGAGGATGAGGGCACGGGTGTCCCACCGGGGGATAGATTGAAGACCGAGCGAGGAGTTTAGAGGGAAGGTATACAGGCTAGATAATGTCGAGAAAGAGTGAAAGTTGCGCTATGGGAGGTCATTGTTGACCTCGCAGACCAGATAATGTGCAGGCACATGACCATGTGCCTACACCCAGCGAACAGTAGCCCTATTCATAGCCGCCTGTGTGCATTCGTTTTAATATAATGCGCACCGCTACGTCTGAGAAGCGAATCTATAAGGCGAAAACATACGAACAAACTATGCCATCTCAGTGAATACTAACCTAAGCAAGAGGTTCCTGTAGCTAAATGATTGCGGTTGTTTGTGAGCCGATAAACTAGTGGAAAAACAAGTCTTACTGAATTGCCAATTTTTTCGTTTGATCAGTTAATAAGTACAAATAGGATATACTGCAGTGTGCGATAATCTGAGAGTGGAAGTTGCGGTGTAAAACGAAATCCTCTTGTCAGGGTTTAAATATGTAATTTTGAAGGTAAAGAACTTTAAGGAAACGTGAAACTGCAGAGGTCTTCAATAACTCTGTTTCATATCTTTTCCCGTCTTTTATTACGTTTGTTCGTACCAGATAAACAGTTTTCTGTCAAAATCCGTCAATGCCATACCTTGTTTATTTCTTTTTATATGTTTTATCATATGGTGCTTAGGAGAAGATGTCACCTTTAATTGGCGTCGGCTACTCCTTTTCACATACAGATTCGCGAATACTAAAGTCCACAGATATCAAAAGGAAATCGCCTAAAAGCACCCAAACTGAAGTCAACTCCGAACCACAGTAACACAATGTTCAGTCACATAAGTACGCTACTTCACTCTGAATGAAGCACGAAAACGCGAAGAATTCAGTACACTGCGCCATAAAACCGTATTTTTCTGTTAAAATTAATGGGACAGGCAGAGCCCTGTAGGAATATCTACCCATGTAAATATAGAAAGGAAAAACGTTTAAAAAGTGAGTGTCATGGCTGTATTGAGTCTATGGTTACAATCCTTCTTTTTGCTCTGAGTGTGCACGTTTCAAGAGGTTTCTTGCGTCAACATGAAACTGCCTGTTGCGCAGCACGAGGCGTCTATTAGAGCATTTTCCGGGCACCAAATATATCCTATGCACGCTGCCTTATCCGTGTCGCAAACACAGGCGCTCACTTGTATCTAATAAGCAAATACCCATCAAATGAAACAAAGAAGGAAACACAAAGAAAAAAAAAACGTGTGCTACTTCACCCGTGGTACTTTTTGCGTATTTTCCTCAGGGAGGCATGACATTTTCAGCAAGCCTGCAAGGACTGCACGCCGCAGCAAACACGTACTCTGCGACTAACTTATAAAAAAAAGAATAAAGTGAACAAGGATGCACCGGCCATCGTGAAGATCACCCTCTCTAAATCACAGTTTCGACAGCGGCGAGCCAGACATAGATTCCGTCGGTGCAGTTATAATGTCATTCTAGATATGCCTATGAATTGCATCACTACACCACTACACATGAAAATTCTTGACCTACTTTATTAATCTTCAATGTTGGGCTGCAGGCTACAGTACGCAACAGCGCCCTGTTAGAAGAAAACCTGCATCACTCATTTTCCTTCATTTCGGTTCCTTGCTAAGTGCAGTACCTTTCGATGTGACCTCGGACAAGCACTTGTGGGTGTTGCCGAAAGAAGGTTTTTCTCGCGTTTCGCCTTCGAACTTACGTGGGAACCATAACTGTACATTGCACATGTTGAAGGAGATGTATCGCCTTCCGCAAGCTGAGAACTTACACTTTTTTGACACTTGCTAACTTCTTCTCGAAACCCAAATTACATCTAACAACGACCTCAGCAGGAACCCAAGAACAAGAAGTAATTGCTTTGTGTAAGTAAGAGAATACTTTGTGTAAGTATTCTCAGCATTGGCTGCACAGCGTACCCGGCTGAAACCCACCCGGAAGGATTTCATGAGATTGATTCCGAAATGAAATTCAGAACACCGCAAGCACGCGCCTGTACTAGATTTCAGTGTTACTCGCGGGCCTGGCGATGGAGCTGGAGCGCTCCCCCGGTCGGCACCCGTTCACACCAAGTACATCCTCCTTAACCCTTTTTGCACCTGATGGCGACAGCCGAGAGGGGTGTTCGCATCCTAATAACAAATAGATTTTTTTTACCATTCCCCCCTTGCGTTTTCTTTGGATTTAACGACTCTTGTTCTGTGTTCCACAAGCGTAAATGATAGCTCATTTCGAACCAACTCTCTGCCCCACAGCACAGCACAACTGTAGCCAAGGTGTTCACCGGCTGCGCGTGAGCTTGCGAGTTCGAGCCGAGCTCGACCGCATTTCAAATACGACGTCGCCCTTGCACTGAGATTTACAAAACTCTGTCAATCATGCACGTTGAACCCTCCAATAGCACAAATTTCACGTGAAAATCACCACATATAACCGAACCACTTCATTTTAACAGAGAGGGACAGCAGAATAATCTGCGTGTGCCACGTGCATTTATTTTTAGAGAAGCTCGCCCGTTCAAGATACGTGCGTCGAATGTACGATAGTGAAGGGTGTACTTTCTGCGCGAGCCATCGATATCAACGTACACAGTGCGTCATAACGCTAATCTCATAAAGACGAGGCGCGCTCACGTCTGTGCGCGACTCGCTCTACGGCACTAATTATGCATTCAGCCCTAGGAAGTAATACGTCATTTCAGTACGAGTGAGATAAAGGAAAACAGCGGCTAAAACATCTGGCGACGCACAGCTGTCAACTTTCGAGAACGAATGCACCGCGCCTGTCTTCTTGCTCAACAACGATTCAATCGCGGAAATGTAATAATTGCGCATAAGCTACAGGATCGGTTTCAGCGAAATACTTTCAAGGTTTTCGTGGTTAGGTTGCCCATAATACTCCCATGAAGCCACGTGCTCGATTTCAGAAGCTAAGCTCAAGGACAATGGCCACTCCATTTCTCGCATTTTCTCGAACGCAGCTGTGACACAGGAAGAAGGTAAATTCGGCAGACTACTGGGTAAATGGGGCTTTTCTAGCGGGATCATATGCATAAATTTATTTATATATCCTAATTCTCCTACAAAACGGGAAATTGGAACTAAAGACGTGCCCTCAAAATGATCAATTAAACGGCAGAGCGTTCGACCATTGAGAAATGGCGCCTTGTCCTCGGTATATACGCGCCATTTACCGCAACAAAATAGTGCTAATTTCGAAACCGTACAGCTTTTCGTTCGTCGCGTAACATTCAATGCAAAATCCGCTACGCAGAAGCCCAGAAGCTATCTTGGCGTTCTCAGTGCACGTAAGAGCAGTCACTGTACGAAGAAATGAGCACTGGCGAGCTTTAAAGCGGTATACAAATCTCTGTGTGCACATCACTTTTCCAGTTGGTATTACTCCATGTGAGCATCATTATTTTTATTTTTTCGTGTGTGGCTAAACTCAAACGGCAAAATAAGCGTCCTACATACTGGTGAATGCAATATTCACTAGGTAGCCCTGGAAAGGGCAGTGCTTACACCGGAAAGTCAACAGGTAGCTTTGTATATATTGTCCAAATCTACGCTAAGCTCGTTCTCGCAATGCTTTCTTGTGTCTTTGCTTTAAAGCCACGTTCTTCGCAAAAACTTAACAGATGGAAGTGCTTTTCTTTTCTGTTTTTCTTACCACATTTAGTCTGTCTTCAAACAAACGACTGGGTGGCGTCAGAGAAAGAGCTGCTTTTGGAACATGTGGTTGAATCTAGCTGCCCTCTCCTCGTCAGCGAGCGAACGCACGGGCCCTATTTTACTTTCTCCTGCTACAATGATCGATGAGAGATGAATGCGTTCTAGCTCCGTTGGTTTCGGCTGCACGTTTGTTCAGGTACCCACACTCCCATATTGTGCTACTTGTATCACCGGTTGCATCAGCGGTGCTGAAACGTTTGACCCATGACAACGCAGGCCATGAGTTCGCTGGTTGCTTAGAGAGCATTGAGTGCCCGGGCAGCAGTTCTGACAAATGTATATAGCGTTTGCGGAGGCGACGCATGTTTGACATCGTGCAAGACGGCTAGAAGTCGTCAAGCACAGAAATTGAAAGAACACGAAGAACCAGACACCTCTTTCCGTATGCCTCGTTCTCGATGCACTTCCAATTTCATCTACCTTCAGCAAGCGTTAAGAACCACCATGTGCCAGGTGCAGCGGTTCCGCTAGGTTAAGTTTTTTTGTACCGTTACTGCACTGGAAGGCGAGAGCCTCCATTGCGAATAAGAGCGGCTGTGACCGTGCCGAGGGGCGGCGCATGCAGAGGAGTGAAACGCACCAGTATCCTGCCTGTGGTGGTCTGTCCCGAGATGAGTTCCCCTGCCCAGTCCTTGGCCTCCGTCATGAACCCGATTTCGGCGGCCCCTTCCCCGCCCTTGCGCTTGGCGTCGGCGGCGCCCGGGGCTGGTTTCTTGGCGGTCGGCTGCTTTGGTGCCCCGGGACTGTAGGCGCCTGCCTTCTCCTTGCGACAGCAGAGGAAGGCCAGGGCTCGCCAGATCAGGATAATGAAGAGGCCCGCCAGGAAGGTGAAGATGCTGGAGAGCAGGAAGCACCACCACTTCCGCTCCCGCATGCACTCCAGCTCGCCCGGCGACATGTTGGGCGCGGGCGACGTCGCCTCGGCAGAAGCCATCGCTGCTCGTGCTCGTCACGCCGCGCATCAGAAGGCGCACATTCGCGCTGGCGGCCCAGCGGGCTCGCACGCTTCGCTCGTAGCTCCTCGCGGCCGCTGCTCGCTGGCGGCAGCCCGTCGTCGGGATCGGTTCCCTCTTCACTGGCGCCGCAGCGCCACGGGCCCCAGCGCCGCAGCACCGCCAGGCGGCGCGCGAGCCGGGGCTAGGGACCCAGGCGCGGACGCCTAGGGACAGCTCCGCTCCGTTCTCCGTCGGAGAAACAAATATCGTACCCGCGAGAGCGCCGGCAAATTGGCGCAGGCCAATCTTGAGAGATTGCAGGCCGCCTTTTGCTCTGTTTCTGCCGAATCCGGCCGAAGCTCATAATGCCTTTCGTGTGCAAGGACGGCTCGCAAGAACGGCAGCCGGCCAATGATGGTATTACGAGAAGGCCGCGGCGCTGGAAGGAACTCCTTACCGGTTCCTTCTTTCTGTATACCCTTGGTTGGCTTACGCTGGCACTTTCATTTTCGCGTGCGTGCTGCGGCTTTCATTAAAAACTCAACCTATCATTCATTCACAGTGTTGAGGAGACATTGTGATGGCACAGCAGGTAAGGGGATGAGGCTAGTCTCTGCTTGATTAATCTCCTATAATGAATCCCATTTTTCCTAGTCAGCGCAAGAATGCGCGTCAGTAATCAGTGAGGCTAATCGAAACCGAGCACACATCTTGGAAATTACTTTTCTAATTGATGTTAACTAGTCTACGTTTTAATTCCCGCTCGGATTAGCTAGCACATAGCTCTCAAGCCAATAAACTTATTCAAATCATTTCAGTCTTTACACAATTTTTCAGCACAAATACCTAAGCCTTCACATTTGTTATTACGGTAGTGGCACTCTTTACAGTGGCAAATGCTGGCTTTAACTTCTGTTATGTTGCCATCACTATTTTGGATGTTTAATCTTATTTCAATTATACTTTATAAACTATTTCAAATCCGCTAACCCCTCGATTAGCGCCAAGCCTTCTGTAATTGGTCAAATATCTCTCTCGCTTATATTTAATCCTGCACGCATATAGTCATATTATTGCATTGAATGACTATAAGCGAACCGATAGTGTTTTAATCAAATAATTTACTTCTCTCCGTTAAAGACGCGTCCATAGCAACTTCTGAGCGTCCATACACGTGAGTCACAGGCCGCGCGCTAATAGTACCGGTGTTTCTTTCTGTTTGCATTTGACGTACAGATTTAGCAAAATGGCACCTTAAAGAATATATGGGTTCATGGTGCGAAAAACGGGAGAACGTAATGGAACACTCTACGCGTATTAAAAAAGCACAGAGCGCTGACAGCCTTCATTATATTGCAGTAACTTCCTCTGTCAAATTTAACTCCATTTCCAAGCGTTCTCACACTTCCCGTTTAAAATGTTTACTCTGCTGGTGCCCAAGCAAAGTAATCGTATATACACTCTATGGGGAAGTGCGATCACGCTCTAAAATGGAGTAAAACATGAGACGCTAAGTTACAACAACGTAATGGAGCTGCCAGCCCTCCCTTCTTATTGAGCAGCAGATGAAATCAGAAGCCGGATTCACAAATAATTTCTTCCGTAAGTGTTGTTTGTTATTGGCCGGTCGCCTTCACTAAAGTACATTGAACAGCATGATTGCATAGCATGTGCTCTTACGAGGAGTTGTATAGCGTATGAACGTTTTTGTGAATACGGGCTCAAGACCTCTCTCTCTCAATTTGCCAATTCTAAGATGGCTCCCGCACGCCTGCAGACCTTCAAATAATGTCAAAAAAAATTTACGCGATCACCAAAATTGTGGTGCATTACTTTGGCACAGTAAGAAAGCTCCGTTTATAAGTTACTAGAAAGCGACACCCAGCAGTCAATGTTCTCAGCCTACATATTTGTCCCCTTATGCTTTTTAAGGACGGATGCCTCCTCAGCCGCAAGCTCCACTCTCCGGCACACTCTCAGTGATGTTAAAACAGAACGAAGAGGAAGAACGACAAAAGAGAGAGGTCATAAGGGAAAGACAGGGAGGTTAACCAGGTGGAGCCCGGTAGGCTACCCTGCACTGGAGAAAGGGGAAAGGGGATTCAAAGATGAGAAGAAAGAGAACACTTTGCGCTGTTACAAAAACAAACGTTTATCGCTGAGTCCGTCACAGGCGGTCATATAGGCTGGTGCACTTCAAGAAATGCAGTAGCGCCTTTGTGGCCTTGCACATAGCAGACGCACGAGGTCACGGGCCCGAGGCCTTCTCCTCTGTGAAAGGCCTATCGTCTAAGGGCTCCAAAGCTTTCCGAAGGGCACTCCTGTTATCTCACAAGTGGGGCAGTCACATAAGAGGTTTTTGGTCCTTTCTTCGACATCAGAGGTGTTGCAATTGGCGCTGTCCGCCAATCCAATTAGGGATGAGTAGGCGTTTGGGAAAAAAATCTCCTGGTCGCACGCGGCACAGTAACGTTTCTTCCCGTCGGTTAAAGCAAAGTAATGTTGTAATCTTATATGTGAGTCCATGGCATATAGGCGCCGGCTGGTGAACTCCGGTGTGTTGCATTTCCTTACAGTAATATTATGAGCAAGACCGCTCAGGTGCCGCGCTGCCTCCGTTCTCGACAATGGTATCGAGCTGCTTTGACATACATCATGTGCCTCACGGGCAGCTTTGTCGGCACTTTCATTGTCAGTAATGTCGCAGTGCCCAGGTAGCCACTGAAATACAATGTCGTGGCCTCTGTCCACCGCTTGATGGTAGCGTAATCGTATCTCTGCTACGAATTTTTCATGTGGGCTGCGGCGCAGAGCTGATAAGAGTGACTGTAGGGCTTCTTTTGAGTCAAGAAATATAGCCCAGTGATTTGGTTGCTGTTGCTGCACATATAGCACTGCGCTACGGAGGGCGACAAGTTCGGGTCTTGTCGATGTTGTCTTGAACTTCTTGCAAATTGACATCGACGGAATGACTACCACACCAGTAGAGCTGGATAGAGTCGAAGAGCCATCTGCATAAACGTGAACTCGATTGGAGTATGAATCACGCAGTAGATGTAGAGCGGCTTGATTCAAGGCACAAGTTCGCGAATCAGACTTCTTTCCAACTCCTGGAATGCTGGACGAATTAACAAAAAATAAAGCATTAGGGGATGTTTTGATACGAGCAATAAGAAAGGCGCTTCACTTCGCAAACAACACTGTTCTTTCAGCCACCTGTGCAGCCACTGCTTCTTGCGCAAGCCGTCCCTCTTTCCTTGTGGTATCATAAAAACTACATAAACATCTTCAGGCTTCTTGCCTCAGTTATACGAGCTACAGCACGGTATAGCGCTACCCCAGATAGCCAGATACATCAATTAGATGTGCATAATATGGTACACCTTAGAGATACAGTACGTCCATTAGATATCCAAATTTGTCTAGGAAACGTTGCATGGATGTACTATGGATAATCGCAAATGCATCCGGAACATGTAAGTAGTACGTTGTGGGGATGTCAGCGCTGGATATATGCAACATCTAATAGACGTCCACAACATCCTGTAGATGTAATTACATCTATTAGATATCCACAACATCCAATAGATATTTACTACATCTAATGGATATGCATATTAACCACACTTACGTTCATAGGACATCCATTGTACTATTTCTGGCTGTTTCTTTTATTCGTCATCCATGCAAGCACTGGACCTCTTCAATTTGTTGTCCCAGACTGCCCCACACTGCTTGAGACGCTATTACAGCCAGTGATTATTGGCGTACGCAGCTTCTCGGACAGTCCTGGACTGTTTGGGACAACAAATCAAAGTGCCACTATTACTAAGCGAAGAGAAACTCAAGCTGTCAACACCAGCTTTTTTATTGTGAAACCTCATATTGGTATCAACCGTTTGACAAGTACGTAATGATGTACACAATATTTGCAGTGAAGTACAATGGCAGACTGCAGCTGTCTCATGAAAATAAAGTGAACACTAAAAATACGACATAATGCCACCTCTTGGTTTCTGAAAGGCACAATGAGCACTTAACACACGAACCAATACAAAGCTATCACTTTTGTGTAACAGCTAAGCATTAACATACTAAAGGATACATAAAATAAGACAGTAAAATCAATGCTTGAAAAGGAACACTTCTTTTATAAAAAAAAATGATTTTTATGTGAGCAACAGCGCAGTGTTTGCTGCATTCTGTCCAGTAGAATAAAAGACAGAGGGCACATTATGAGACTTAATTCTCGTGAACAAAAACAAAAGCAGGATTCACATATGGAAACATCAAATCCCTATTTGACTACCATTGTATTCATCAAAAGAAAAAAAATAGAAACAACGTAGTGCAACATAAACGAGAGCAACAGCTGAAGGCCCAAAACAGCAATATATCCTATAGGAAAAACAATTTTAAAACTATCAATATGTTAGCACAATGATAAATTATGTAAGAGAAGAAGGCAACCCCCTGCAGCAAAAGGGGGCCAAATTAGCTTCTCGATAAAGGAGAAATATTCGGAACACAGCTGCTCCATAAAAAAAATTGTTTTAACATACTGTTCTTTCTTCGAAATCAAGACTGTTATAACGAGGAAGTATCTTAATTTTTGCCTCACTTTCCTCGAATAAATAAGCATGCCGTCCAAGTACAACCATGGTATGCTCTGTAAATTATTCGAGAAGAATAACTATATCATATTTCCATGCAAGTGAGACTACAGCCAATTCGTGTGTAGATTCATGGATCATAAGGAACGTCAAATGTAATTGCAGTTAGTGGATACTTGGTACCACAGCACACTTGGAATGCACTAGTGAACCAAGTGCAGTGGCACCAGGGCATACCATGCCACTGAGAGCGCTGAGCCATTTGTAGCAGTATCAAATCAGCCCTTTCCTTATAAACCGTCTCAATGCTTTCCGTACACTCAGCCTGACACCATGTAACAGGATTTTGCATTTGCCACATTTTTGAAGACATACAGCACTACTTATAACGCAACGAGGTGCTTCAGCTGATGCTGGAGACGAGCTGCTACATCTACATCTCTGTAGCATTATCTGGTTGGTGTTCATACACTGGGCTCAACATAGCAGCAGTGGTTAATTGCACTGGCCCTCGTAGCAGTACTACCAAGGAAACATGTTGCAGTGAGTGCTCATCTTAAGGTTGCCACTTCAAAGGGAACATTATTTTTGGGCGCTGAAGATAGTGAGGTTTAGCCTTGTAGTCATTACCGTGACTGCAAGTTAGACCACTACCAGTTTAAAAAGAGGAAGAAAATTTGTCAGCACTCCTAAAGGCACACGGTACGATGCTATGTGGGGCTGGAGGGCGAATCGTACTTGGAAGATCACTCTCTGGCTGACTGGCTTGAGCATCCTAAATCTGAAAAAGAGGACAGAATCTTCACAACTACGCAAACACGTCGCTTATTACTTACCCAGCATTCAGATATTCACCCTTACTTGAAGCCCATGCTTGGCTATCACTATAACGAAAGCTGCGAACGTGCCCAAGACACTCACTGTCTCTCCTTGGGCGCGTTCGCGTCGGGCTTTATCTCGACCAAATCAAGCATGGGCTTCAAGTTAAGGCACATTTCTCAATGCGTGGGTAAGACATACAAGGTAGCTTAAAATGCCTAAAGTAAACGGTTTTCAACTTCTCTAAATTCAGTGATTAGGTTAAAATCTCAGAGTATAAATCCACACCTATAGCATCTTTATCATGGAGACAGATCTATGGCATCTGATTAAATAGTACCACTGGTAATAAAATTTGTCCTTGCAAGCAGTAGAGCACAGCAAAGCTTTACATAATGTGCAAAAAGATCGACTGTTCAACACACGCGAAAGTAGTTGGCTTGTGCCTAAAAATGACAAGCACGTAATACTGCACGATATACACAGGAGCTATGTACGGAGGAGCATCAAAGCGTGCAAAATATCGCGTAGCTCTACTGACAACCCTTACTACAAAATACCTCCACCGGCAGACAGAACAAAAGCAATGCATGAACGGTGACTACCTCACAACATCGAGCACCACTATCGAAAATGTGCGTCAGAACCAGTGAAACCACTGAACTGAAACACGGGACAAAGCTGAACTGAAACACGGGACAAAGGGAGACAAAGAGAGACAAAGAAGAACATCGCTTCTTTATCGCTCTTTTTGTCGGTTTGCAGTTCAGCTGCTCAAACTAGTCTTAGCTATGCACCAATTGGCTGTTTAATACTATTCCGAGAAGAAACACCACCGACATGCCTTGAAGGGTACTGCTGAAACCACTGGGTGTTTGCGTTGTGCATCAGCTCTTCCGGCCCATGCTAAGCACTCATTACCGGCATAAAAGAGAAGAAACTACAAAAACAAACCACCGAGATATCTTGAAAACCATGTGCCTGCTGACGACCGGACACCACTGCAGACATGGCGAGAATAAGAAATGAAGTGTCACAGCATCAGCACCGCAACCTAAAGGTGGTTCGTTGTCAGAACGGAAAGGTTGGCGCTATCTTCTGCAGCCCTTCAGGGAGCACAGCATAGAGCAGCACGGCTCAGCCATAGAGAAAGCTCAGCGCCAGCACTGGAACACAAGCTTACAAATGCCCGCATATGCTTGCTTGCTGCGCCATTGCAATGGCTGCGCTTATGGTGACGTATGACAGGCACGCGATTGTGAGAATAATTGATAATTGGACAATAATGCTGCGTAACATCTCTTTGAATCATTTAACTTTTCTGACGTCCTTAAGCACCATTTTTCATTTAATGCAAAATATATGGCGTGCTTCCGGCTCCTTGCTTTCGAGCATGCTTTCGACGCACATGGCCTCCGAGATGGAGTGTCAAGTGTCAGAGGCCACGCAATAACTTCCACATGGGAAGTTTGCCACTATTTCAAAAAAAGTTTGGTGGTGCTCAACAAAAGTAGTGTCTAGATATAATTTTCATGCAGTTTTTTCTGATATATATATCAGTTCATTCCCAAACATACTGTACCTTGTTTTCTTTTTTTCAATTTTCCAAAGTCAGAAATAAATAAGTCATGAATTGCAAATATATATTTATACATATGGGACGTCTATGGACATGCATTACATGTTCACTGATGATACCGCGTGATCGTCGCACCAAACTACAGGCTCCAACTGCGCAGCATCGTCCACGTCAAAATCATAGAAGCGCGCGTAGACAATGCGAAAGCTGTGGGGGGCCTACAATGCACGTCTGAAGTACAAACTTTATGGCCGTTCCATGGACATCTAAAACTTTGTGCAATGTACGTCTGAAGTACTGTTTTTAAAGACGTTCCATGGACATCCAAAATTTTGTCTGCTGTACGTCTGATGAACGAACTAAATGGATGTTCATTGGACATCCAAAACTTTGATGTCATTGTACGTCCCTTAGATGTATGTGGATGCAAAGGATGTCCATAGGACATCCCATTTTTTGCTGGATGTTTGGATCAATGCGGTACATCTGTTGGATGTTTGTGGCTATCTGGGACACTCATAATCAGATGTACACCCTTTGGCATGTATATTTGGCACACAACAATGTGATCTGTCTTGCTTGCGTTTCCTTTCTTGAAAACGCTGCGCTCACTGCTTCCCTGTCGAGAATGCTGTCATACTGATAACGTGCATTCCGTTCGTTACTTGGAGGTACCGGGCTCGCATCGGAGAATTCTGTGTGTCCTACCAACGGCGTACAATTTAGAGCACTTAACTATAAAAGCCACTGAGATCAAATCTTGAAAAAAATGTGGGGAACTTATGGCCTATGGGCATGCGAACTTAAGGGTGTGGGAGGATGAACTTCAGTTTCTGTAAAAAATTCTTTCAGAAAGTGCTCAAAAGCGTTAGCCGTTAAAAGCTGTTTCCCAACGTATTGAAAGAAGTATTCATGACATTAAATCTACATGCAGTGGCAGAGGGGGCCGTGATAGGGGTGACGGGTGGGGAAGTTTTAACGTTCCTTACTTAATTATGAGTTTTGTAAATAATTACTGAATCCTATTTTTCTCTTCGTTATTATGCGAGGCTTGTAATAGGTTCCCCTGGTGTCCTTGGTGAACTAAACGAGGCTCCTTGTTTATAATTGGAGAAAATAAAAGGAACGGTGGGGGTGACGTGTTGACGAAGTATTACGGTTAATTACGACCTTTGCAGTAAATTCATTATGGAAGCATTCTGGCACATTATAAGAGCGTTTTAAGAATTGGCGCAGAATCTATCTTGCTGTCCTGGGCGACCAATATATATAACTGCCACCGATGTAAAATTTGGTGAACATGTGGTGAATATTATGGCTTATGAGCATGCGAATGTGTATAAGTTTGTCTATGTGTATGAGTTTGGCTTTTGTAAAACATTTCTTGAGCAAGTGCTCGATAGTGTTAAACGGACGTTAAAACGCTATGTGTACCAGTGTTACAAGAGAATTGTACTTAACACTGAGTTTAAATTTGTCAAAATAAGAGGCATGTTAAATTCAATTTGGGACAAAGCTTTAACTTTCCTGCCTTAATTATGAGCTCTGCAAATAATTTCTAAATCCTCGTTTTCTCCCCATTTTCATGCGCTATACGTGGCGCTCGCGGTGTCCTCGGTGAACTAAATGAGTCACTTTTATATTTCGCAGACACAGAGGGAACTTTACCGGCGATTCATATGAAATATTTCACGTTTGTGGGTTGATCACGGCGTATACGATAAATTACGCATGCAAGCACACTGGAGCGTTGTAAGTGCGTTTTAAGAATCGGCGTAGAATTTAGCTAGCTGTACTGGAAGTACAACAAGAGCGACTAAGATCGAATTTGGTGAAAATGGCCGAACATTATGCCTGATGCACATGCGACGTTAACGGTGTGTGGGTGAAGCACGCCTTTTGCTGAAAATTCCTCAAGTTCGAAAGCGTCATATCCAGACAATATTTTAAAGCCTGCAGTCTATGTATAAAGGGAACTAAAATTGTTAATGCAACTGCTCCGTGTAAACAACCCAGCTTGAAATTGCGCTCTGATTCTGCAAAGTCGCACAAGTCTTTTTTGTTGTTGTTGTTGTTGTTGTTGTTGTTAGCATAGGGAATTTTTAATTATTTTTATAAAAAATTATTATTTTATTCTTTGATATTTGCGATGGCCACATGCCATAATTAAGTACCATACATTTGTTGAGTGTTTTCCCTACGTTACTTATTTGGCTCCTCTAAGCATTTCAGCTATAAGTTTTTTAATCAGGAAGTATTTATAAAGATGTGTTAGTTGCAACTGCTCACTTTCGTGAAGGGGTATTACGTGTTCTTTTTGAATTAGGCGACTTCTTTTAGTATTAACAAAATGAACGTGTAATACATGGTCAGTTAATCGTTACATGAGGTATATTCATATTTTACAGGAATTTGTGGACAACTAGCGTGAGCAACATTAGCGGACTACGGACACCTAATTTTAGTGCCTTGTTTATTTCTCTGTACTAGATAGCAGCTGACCCCGCAACTACACTATGGTGCCAAATTCCTCGAATGCTCAAGAAATTACTAATTACATCGTCTTACAACCCGCAATAAAAAAGAAAACTTGGAGGATGCTTAAACTTCGCTTTTGAGAGCAGAACGCGATAGCATTCAAAAATCGCTGACTGCTTTTCATGCTTCTCACTGCAGCCTATGCAACCGTAATGTTTACCGGGAAACCCTGGCGGTGAACTGCATGCACGAAGGCGAGCTTTCTAGTAGAAACGCGGCCTCTTGCGTGGGCCGATGCCGGAGGTAGTGCACAGTCGGGCCAAAAAATTTACATAATTGTAAGGTTCCTTTTATATGTCGCACTTTTAATATTTAAGTGTGAGAATAGTCAAAATAAAAGACATGCTATGTCGATGTTTTCTTTCATGTCATTTGCTTGTGCGCTGTCATTCTCAAAATTCCGAAGAACAACTTTGTCAAGAATGTAAGACAAGGTATGCATGAGCAACTTTAGTGACAGAATGGTGGGGCAATATGACTCTCATATAGCACATGTCATATAGCAAGGCGTGGCATATACATATGCTTTAATACATACGGCAATTTTCGCTCACGGACCACTCCACTGACGCCGACACCATGCTTTCTCTGACACGAGGCCCTTAACGCTGTCGCGTTAATAGAGCGTGGATTTCTAGGCCTAGAGTTTAAAATGGCTTCTCTACACGTCAGGAAAGCTGCATTGGAAAAAAAAGCATTTGATAGCCTCACAGGGCGCCAGAAAGCGCTATGAATCTATACAAATCCGACGTGCCTATATAAAACGGTGCGTCGTGTCTCCTTTTTCGGATTTTTTCAAAAGTCAATGCCTGTGCAAAAGAAGATGGTTCGCAGTAGTTATAACCCAAGCGAACAACTTCTCTCTCCATACGCCGCGTGGTATTGCGGAAACCGGAGGCACGCAAATGTTTTTTTTTCTTTGAACCCGTTTGAACTCGAATGAATTGGTTCACAGAGCTCTGAACCGCTTCGAATCGTTATTGGTTTCGCTCCGGAGCTGAACCTTAGCCGAACGCAAAAGCATGAAACCGAACTCGAACCAAACCCGAAGGAGTATTCGTTCGATACCCTGCTGATAAACGCACGGGAAATTTTCCCGTGCGTTTAGCAGATCCCGGCCACGGCGGCCGCATTTCGATGGGGGCGAAATGCGAAAACACCCGTGTACTTAGATTTAAGTGCACGTTAAAGAACCCCAGGTGGTCAAAATTTCCGGAGTCCTCCACTACGGCGTGCCTCATAATCAGAAAGTGGTTTTGGAACGTAAAACCTTATAATTATATTATAAAAAACTCAGGTATCGTTTACAGCTGCTGCCCTTCGTCAGTGAAATTTATGAGCAGACGTTGGCGTCAACCATATATGACGACAAACAGCAGCTGTGCACAATGTAGGACATGGTTTCTTCGTGCACTATCGGCGAACAGTGCATCGAGCGGATGATCGCGAACGGCCGCAACGCTATGGAAGGATACCGATTACCGATATTCTGCGGCAGTATGATCAGTGTAATATTGACCTAAACAATTCACCGGCAATACTCCCTAAAGTGGAATTTGAGCGCAGCTCTATACGTATTTTCATTTCTCGATATATTCTGGCAAAGAATTTGAGAGAGACATGTAGCAGAGTCGGCGATCGTCGAAAATCTGATCTGCGGGTGAAGCGCATCGACTTTTATGGATGACTCGTCGAAGGTTCCAGTGTAATCGCTGGTGCCGCGTGGCTTTCAGAAAGTACTGCACAATTCTCGTCGCGCATACTGTCAGATTACACAACAATCGCGAACCATGACAATCGAAACAAGCGCGAACGAGACCAGACCAAGCAAACAAAACAATCGCGAGCGAGAGCTGACACGAGCATACGATAGTACGAAACGAGTGGTCCGGCTGAGACCAGTCACGGGTACGCATCGAGTGGTTGGGCGGGTCCGCATCACACCAGTTTCCCACGCACACGTCACTGAACGAGCCACTCTCATTGATCTCCACCGTTCGTGGCTCGCGTCTTTCATATCTCGCTCCGCGTTCGCTCTATGATCTTTCGTTGTGCTCGTTTGCTCGGTTACGCCGCCGACGCTCGTCGCAGGCACTGGCGCCTAAGAGCTGCTCTCTAAAACCCCCAAACAATCAGGTTCACTATCATTACCTCAAAAATACGTGTTTTATTTGGCCCTTTCATTGGCAAAGAACGCCTTCGCTTGGGACAAACGACCTATGCATGCGCGCAAGCTATGCGCTGCGTAGCCATGTGTAAGATATGTAATGGCGAACGATTTAGCCGATAACGCGGTTGTCTCCATGATCAACGAAGCGGTAGCGAGAGAGAACACCTAGGCGCCACACTTTTTGATAAGATATCTATCTATATGCTTAGTTTACGCGACCGTGGCGCAGCGTGACGGCGAGCGACGGTGTTAGCTGAGTGGTACATAATTGGCAGCTCAGCGAATTACTTTGTCACTAGGAAGTACCGCCCGTATCGCATTGTTTCCTTTGTTTATCCGTTCATGCTTCACTGCTGCCCTTATTTTGGTGTTCAGTGGCTAGGACACGTATCAGCATTCACTTAAAATCTGCCCACACACCAGCTCGCTGAAAAATAGCTCCGTTCCTTTCCTATAAGCGAGCGGAAAACGGCCGCGAGCAAGAAACGCCCCGCAACTATCCTTGGGGTTGTTGTTGTTGTAATTCAAAATTGCCACGCGCACGAATTTACACTTCTTGAAGGCTAATGAAGCAGAAGTAAAATAGGTAAATCAGTTAAAAGCTCGCAATAAAGCACATTGCTTGCGAAACAGCTTGCCGCGAGATAAGCACAAAGCAAAATGCTCATGATGGAGGTGCGAACAGCTATCTACAGAATGTAATGACATGATGGATATGGCTGAAATCTTGCGGCTTAGCGTCGTCACTTGATATGTCCTGGCAAACAGATGAATGGTACAAAGCGACAGTACAAGTACAGCCGTACAACCAATATTCTCGCGCGAAGACAAACAAAGCACCTGCATACATTGAGAGGGTCTTCAGTGACGCTGCGGACATATTTACAAGAAAGTGTGGAAAAAGTAGAGACAAGAACTTTGAGAGGCAGCTCCTTGTGAAAATTAGCAGAATCTGAAGGAAGATAAGTATAACACGTAACACAGCAGCCTGAGGAAGACAAGCTCTTTTTCTTCCACGTGTGCTATTGTGGTGGTAACTGATGCGAAAGGTTAATTAAAGAGTAATCAGTTACTTTTCTGCAATTTTCCATTCCGTCCTTGGGACTGAAAGTAACTGAAAACGATTGATTTTTTAAACTAATTGTAATTCCAAGTATTTACCTTTATTCTGTAACAAGGATGAGACTGGTCCAGCGGTACTTTGACGCCAACGATTCTGATGGTAAATTATTTTTATTTATGGCGTTTGTCTTGCTATCACCATATTTTCCCACTCACTTTTTTGTCGGTTGAAACTGTATGTGTGTTAAGCGTCATCAACACGAGCTTACGTCGGTCTCTTTGGAAGTGGTGAAGGAGGGAGACAGAGGGGGGAGGAAATAAAGGAAGGCACAGAGGTTAAACTAGACTTCGTCCAGCTTCCTACCCTATAAGTATGGAGAGGGGTGGGGGAGGAAATGCAGTGAAGATATGCATTCAGATTAATAACTGGCGCTCTATGAGACACAATGTTCTTGCGGTAGGGCACTTAAGTCTGTCCCTTTCAGGAACTTAGAAGTGCACGCTCACCAGCCTTTATGGGCTGACGAGCTCTGAGGCCAGGTTCCTTATAGGACCTTAGCATCGGTAAGAGGCCTATCATACAGTTTTGCTCAAGGCACAACTGAGAGTCTAGCGTTTGTCAAAGCGGGAACAGTCGTAGAGAAAGCGTTCTATAGCCTCTTCACGTCTGCACTGAGGCTGACTCACCCGCATAGGTGAGTCAGCCATGCCATTGCGATAACTATGGATTATTGAAGGCGGCTCTGATCCGCATACGACGCGGCAGTGTTGCACCGCGTCTTGAGAGATTTGATGGTAACTACAATTGTAATCACGGATCGAGACTGTATAAGTGACGGTTGGAGTTGTGTTGGTCGTTGCAATGAGCCAACGGGATAGTACGCGCAAGATAGCGAAGCTCTCTTGCAGCGTCGACTGTCGATAACGGTTTAAGGAGTGTCGGCGCTCCAGCGTGAGCATCTCGGGAAATGTCATCGGCAACGTGGTTACCAACGATACCGCAATGTTGCAGCAGCCACTAAAATATTATACGATGCCCTCTATCAGTAGCGCAATGGCAAATTTTGTTGATTTGGAACACCAATTGCTCATAATACCCGTTGCGTCAACTTCGTACGCTTCGAAGGACTGCCTTAGACATTGCCCATTCGCAAGTTCTTTCTTTTCCAAAGTGTTCAAAAGTGGTTCGAACAGCGGCAAGTTTGGATCCCGTGGATGTCGTGATGCGCCAAGTTTTGAATTTGATGGCGACCGATCGAGTTGGTACAACAAAGGCACCCGTGGAACTTGCAGATACCCAACCGCCCATATTAGCATGGGCCCGCTGAGAGTATGATGCGTGTAATAGCGCAAATGTGATCTGCTTGTGAGTAGTTCAGGACAAGATAGCCGTCTTCGCAATTTCTTGAAATTCAAGGTACTTGCGCAAGAGGCTTTTATAGTCACCACGAAGGAAACGGCTTCTGGCTGTGGGCGAGAAGTGGAATATCATAGGGTAGTTGTTAATCGCAACCACTCTGGAAACGTAGCCTTGGGTCTCCCCTCTGGCAAGCGACCAAGGTTATGGTCAGGAATACGGATAATGATGGCGCGAATGCGCCGTAAGTGCGTCAACAGCTATATGTTGTCATTTGTGGGTGGTCTATGGCGATGACATTCGTTGTGGTAGTTGAAGCACACCAAAGTAGAACTGAGTTTGAACAGCGCTAATAAAACAAGGACACGAAGAAACAAATACCACAGACAAGCGCAGTGTATTTCTTTCTTCCTGTCCTTGTTTTATTCGCGCTGTTCAACCTCAGTTTTAAATATGAACCAACTAGCCCTCATCAAGGTCTTACACCAAGGTAGTCCCAGGCATACGTGAAAGAGTTGGCCTTGAATACTCTGTATGGCACAGAGATCAGATTTGCCAGCCCAGGACAGCATTGATAGCTTATATTGCAAGTATCCTAGGAAGAGTTCTCTGTGTAATTGAAGCATTGCGGTGACGGATGCACCCCACGTTTTACCAGCGAGAAACCTATGTATGTGAGCAATAGATGTATGTCCACGACGCGTACCTGTCGATAACAATGCCTTAAACGTCAGTGAGATTTGGTGTATGAAATCGTCTTATGGTCAATTCAAACAGAGTACCAGGTCATGGCCTTGTGAGTAAACGCCTCTAATGCACACTTCTTGGTCAAAATGTTGAGGCCTTGAGCCCAGAAGTACGTGAATATCAAGGTTGCTGCTCTTTGGAACCTTGCACGTACGCGTCAGTGCTGAGGCCAAGACGCTGTTGTAAAGGAAGCTGTCACTGTTAGTGTAGCGCTGTCGACTCGTACTAGTAGGGACCTCGTTTTGAGTCCTAAGTAAACGTTGTGATTTTCTCTCTAATACACTTATCCAGTTTGCGAGGTTTGTCCGATACAGCTGCCAGTTCTGTCCTGGACCAGTGCGTGAAGTAGACTTGCGCCACCTCCAAGGGACATGCCCCGGCTTGCAAACGGTCATGAGTTTAGTCTGCGCCGTTCGGGTCTTCAACCAACCGGCCACGGCAGGCTTGCTCAGCTCGTTTAATGAACGACATCACGACTTTTTAGACTAAATATGGGAGAGAGGAGATGGGGGAAACGTTTATTAAATATAAATGAAAGGCAAACTTCTCGCGCTTCAGGCGAGGTGCCTACATTGAGTTGAAGGTATCGCTCCTCAACAGGTGTAGCAGCAAGCTGTCGTGTATGGCTTTCCGGTGGGCAAGGGTCCCTCTTGGAAGAATTCATTCGATTATAACGTAAAGACTGAGCTCTGTAGCCCAGCAAAGCAGATTTTTTGCAGTGCGAATGGGCCCGTACATGTCCCTAGCAGATGGCGAGCTGTGGCTGGCTCACCAACATGGCAAGTGTCACAGGTTGGGTCCAGCGAGATGTCAAGGTATTGGCCTCTGAACGTTGGCGTGACTGCCGTGCCGGTGTGCAGGTGGTGGAGTGCCACGCGAGGGGATCATGGCCTTCGGGCAGCAATGCTTGCAAGATTTCTGTGGGGTCGGAGTTGCAGGTGATCATCAAGAGCTGCGACACCTTCTGCCAATCGGGCTGCAACGAAAGCGGGGCAAGGGAGGGGGGGATGAGTAAAAGTTCACTCGCTGTGAACTCGTCGCTCGCTCATAGTCTCCAGCACGACTTCACGATTGTAACTTACGTTCATGCCAAGGGCTATCAAAAATACATTAATAACAAAAAAATGTCATATTACGACATTTAAATAAAGAAAAAATGACCCATCAACGTCATAGCTCTGACACATTCGATGACAGCTTAGCCATTTCATTATATTTACAGCTGTCGGAACTCAAAATACAAGGAACACTATTTAAGGAGCAACGACTCTCGTAATGGTCACACCACTACCACATCATCACCCGCAAACGCAGGCAAGAGCGGCGCCATGATTATTCTGTTGAGGAAAGTCGGGTGGAGAGGAGGAAGAGCATGATCCTACACTTTCGTTGAGGCTGCAGGAAGGCACTTCATCACTGGTCACTCCATGGTGGTAGTAGGGTGGCTATGGGGCGCAGATTGAAATTTTGGGTGATTCTCAGTTTGGGTGGTTCTCGTGGACTGTACTCGGTTAATATCATGGCGTGGCGACTCGCATTGTTCCAGGAATACTGAATGAAAATTTTGCCGCCGAGCTTTTTTACCCAAATGAAAGCTGGAGCGCTAAAAACAGCAAACACAGCGCTGTCTTTGAACAGAAATTGACGGAAATTATGAATTTAATTATGTTCCCACCAAGGTACCGCACCTAGCGGCCGCGCCACGGTAACAGGATGCGATATTAATCCTATACCGGAGACTGCTGCCGTGGCCGCCGAGATTGTTCTGTGCAGATACAAGCGATCTCGGAGACCACGCTGCTGCGCTCGCTCCTGTGCCATCGACATCGCCCGCTCGCTCTCGTGGCCTACTTCTCACTATGGTCTCGGCCCGAATAAAGCGGTACGGATGGCGGCGAACGACGAAGTGCCACAAGTATCCAGCCCGAATGCTGGATGCCTACCAGCATTCGATAGGTGGAGTTGGATCCGCTCGCGCTCCAGCTCCACCTCGTCATAGAGCACTTATTTTGGCCGACACAGTTAACATTGTACAAGTATATCACAACTAAACAAAGACCGTTGGTTTTCGCAACACCACCGATACAAAGAGCAGCCGTGCAAACCAAGGGAGACGCCTTGCTGAGATGGGCGTTATGGGCTGCGTGCTTGTCCAGTGATAACAATGACGTCCAGTGGATATCCTATGGACATCCACTGCGAGGATATGGATATCCTACGGATATAGCTGTGTCGAATACATCCTGCGAACTTCTCTCACATGATCTTTTGGCCGTACTTTACGCGTCGTGCGGACATTCCTTGCATTTCCGCGAAGGACATGACGGGGACATGCTACCTACGTTTTATGGACTATGTCAGGGCCTTTTGCACAGTGTAATAGCTGTAATGTACGTCTATTACGTTTGCAGCACAAGCTGTCCAAGTGACAATAATGACGTCAATGCGTCGAACACGCCCTGAAGACGTCCTTCACACGTTC